>NC_038245.2:31237320-31436447 GCF_000004515.6 Glycine max
TATAAGTTACATTATTATTATATATTATGTGAGTTTAAAATACAGAATATATAAGTTAGTATATAATGTGAATTAAAAAATACATGATAAAGTTATTTGTAATTAATAAATAATGTTCACATAAAAAAAAAACTAGTAGATAATATAAATCTGAAATACATGACATAAATATAAGATTGTTGTAATTAATAAATAATGAAATTCAAATGCACTAGATCAAATTTAAATATGTTTCTACCGAGAAAACAATAGCAGGAATAAGAAAATTTGGAGTATATGTGTCTTTTGAATTTTTTTTTACATAAAACAAAAAGTTATTTTATGATTTTAGTTGAGTTTGTTTTTGTGTTATTGTCATATGTTTAATTTGTGTACACAATCCTTTTTTTAAAAGAAACGTGAAAAAAATACTTATTTTGTGTACTATAATTTTTAGCAAATAAGGACCCTTATATATTGAGTTTTTAGTTTATTTTATCTTAATTTTTTTTCAACTTGCTAATAAGATTTTAAAAAAATATTGATTTTAATTTATTTTCTTAATATATTAAAAAAATTATTCTTTAAAAAGAATATAATTATTACTTATTCTAATACATATGGTAGAAAAATATTTTCTTAAAAGATGTTGTTGCTTCAGTAAAAACAAAATGTTTCCTTTACACAAAAAAAAGAAGAAGAAAAAGTTGTTGCTAACCAGCATTTCGCTATAAACATTTCAGTATACGCCATATGGTACCAGATGCCATTTCGACTTCGTGGATACCATATGTTGACCCTTTTCTTTCTTTTACTTTAATGTTCTTTAGTGTAGTTTTCTTCTCATAACAGACAGTCATGAAAGTTGCGTAATCTTTAAGTATTCCTTCTACCATTCTGTAAAAAAAAAGTATTCCTTCTACCATTCTGTAAAAAAAAGTATTCCTTCTACCAAAAAAACTTTAAGCATTCCTTTCATTTGATTCAAAATATTTATTATTTAATTTCTATTAAAAATTAGGGAAGAAAATAAATTATTTTATTTTAAAGCCTGGGTATAGTATTAATTTTAAAAAGTTATAATGATTCATATCAATAATATTAAAAAATTCTAACAAATTATATATTTCAAGTATATTCTGTAATTAATTTGAAAACTTTCTGATTAAACGATAAAAAAATCTGTTTTAGATTTTAGTTCTGAAGACAAAAATATCTTATGTTAAATTTAAAATAACTATATAACCCAAAGGATAACTATTAGATGAAAAGAAATTAAATTATGAGATGACATCTTTTATTTTATTCTAAATCATTTTACTAATATACTTTAATTAACGAGTTTAAATGTTTAATTTTAATAATTATCAGTAAAATAATTATATTTTCAATTCATTAGAAATTACTTTAAATGATGAAACATAAGTTTTTAGGATTGGATCCATATATAATCCAAAGTTTTTGATCGTATGAGGAAAGAAACTACGGAGAGATATAGAAAGTTGTTTTTAATTGGACCTAAATCTTTTGTTTTTTTTTTAATTATATAGTATAGATTGAAGTAAAATAGTGTGAGACTCATAAAATTTTATAATTTTTAATAAATTTTAACTAATAAAATTTCGTTTGCGTTCAAAATAATATGTTGTAAGAGTTATTGTTGATTGTAACATACTAAAACTTCTCTTTAATAAAAAGAAAGCTTCTTACTGAGAAGAAAATAAAAGCTACTAAAAGAGGAAAGTAACGTGTATGGTGTGGGATGAAAGAGTCAAAGTACCGGGCGGGTTTTCTGACTGAGACCTCCATTGATGAAAATAGCAGCAACGGACGATAATAAGTACCCACAACCTATTGCTCGAAATCCTGCAATCAATCATGTTCATTTTTGTTCAGCTATTTCTCTTATAAGCGATAAAAACTCGCATATTTTATGTGATGACGTAGTTTAGTTGGTTGAGAAGAATATCTGAGTGTTATAAATTATTTAATACTTACGGAAAAAAAACTGCCATATTTTTACATGCAAATCTGAATCTAATTATAAAAAGAGCTTCTGCCTTAAAGGGAGAAAAAAAAACAGAGATTTTGGAAACTAGTGGAAGCGGATCAAATATAGTGTTTGGAGATGTGTTTTGGATTCATTTGTTTTTATATTTTCACATGAAAACGCAGAAGCTGCTATTATTTCCTTTTATATTTTCACATTTTCAGTTCATATGTGGATATATCAATTATTCCAAGACGAGATCGAAACATGTATGAATTATGTTTCATTGATTTAATTTCCGTTTAAAGAAAAGATACACTACATGTATGTTAACTTAATGAGCATATAAAAAATAAACACAGAAAATTAATTAAACCTTGGAAAGTCTCCCACGGGTATATGATGCCATCGTGGTTCCTGTCGAAGAACGCAACGTGCTTTTGCAGAACGTTTTGATCGTGTGGTATTGGTTTCTCATCAACTGCACATTAAGTTCACGAAAAAATATTAAAAGTGGGTACAAAAAAAATGTATAGTAACTAAATTACGATCAATACAACAAAAGTGTATAAAATAAATAATAAATAAAAACACAAAAGGGTAAAAAAAATCGGTTACCCTCTTGGTTATTATTGCTCTGTTTTGTACTAGAAGACAAGGAAGCCATGGATGTTTGATAGGAAGAGAAAGAGGAAAATATGGACAAAGTATATTAAAGAGAAAGAATGGGGACAAAGAAGGGGCGAAGAACTTTTTGGTGAATGAATTAGAATTGTGATGATCACGATGATGGTGAACATATTCCGCGTGTGAAGCTTTTATATACAAGTTTGGTGAAGCATAGATTTGGTTAGGAGACAAAGCAAGATGAGATACCTTTACCTTCACAGTAATCAACTAATCGGATCCTAATTCGTTATATTCTTAATTAATGAGCAATACATATTTTATTTATAAAATGTGTATTGAAAATCGATCAGATGAAATTGAAAGGGATATCCAGTGAAGAAATATATATATATATATATATATATATATATATATATATAAGGATAAAAAGATTAATTTGTCATAAAAGAAATATTTTTAATTAATTGTTAATTGTGTAGGTTTGAGTGAAATGCACAAATAATTCAGGAGCAGATATTTTATTAACATACAGATTTTTTTTGTGTAGAGTATTTTTAACATAAGTTTCATTCGAAGTCCAAATTAAAAAACAAAACAAAAATAAAGAAAAAAGTAAAGTCTTAATCTCTCTCCGTTAGAAAATCTCTGCAAGGTTTCACATCACAACATAATTTTTTAAAATGTATTATAAAAATGTTTTAAAGTATTTTTAACATTTTCTGAAGAAAATATTTTTCACTGGTAATTGATTATTAGAAATTATTTTAAAAAAATTGTTCAGAAAATTTAAATTTGAAATTGAAATTTAAAAGTCTATAAAAAGTAGTCACGGTCCATCATAATTTTTTTTTTAAAAAACATTAAGAAACATGTGTGACTTATCTACTAAAGTTTTAAGAGAGTTTTTCTCACAACCTCATTGTTTCTATTGAAAACAAACTACTTTTAGTTAAACACTTGCAAATCAAGTAAAGACTCTTTCAAAATCGATCTTCAACTCGTATCATCTTCTCTGATAAATAGAAAATTTTATGTACTTATAACACACAATTTATTGTGATAAGAGACTGTGTATCTCTTGAATTGTTAATTTTTGAACTGTACAACATTTTAATTTTTCAAGATGTGAACATTCATTTAAACTCTCTTAATAAATGTTGGATTAAACATATTTTTATTATTTATAAAGAGTTTAATATCTATATACTAATAATATAAAATATTTTATATTATCATTTAATCATAAATTATCATTTGAATTATTTTTAAATAATTATTTTAAAATTCAATAAATTTATTATATATGATAAATTGTGATGTGATAATTAAGTGTATAACCTTTTTCTCATTTTTAAACGTTGAAACGTTTGTTTTTAGTAGTTCCTCACTTTATTAAATGTGTCGGTTAATCATAGTTACTAGCTCGTCAACAAGTTAACGTTGATTTATGTTTTGGCAATCAAAAATCGCTATAAAATATGGATTATAGATTATAAGAGATGATGATTTTAAACCTCTACATAAATCACAATTTTCACCGTTTCTATCTTCCTTCATGGCAACCTCAAAGATAGAAACTGTGAGGATGTTAAAGTCTGGCATTCTGAATTTTTGTTGTCAATAAAATCGTCACATCTTGTAATTTATATTATGTATGTAACAACATTTTACTGCTTAAACTAAAATCACCGTGAACTCTAGTTGACGGAGTTAGTGATCGAGATCAATTTTGACACATTTTATAAAATAAGAGACTAAAAGTTAATGATTTAAAATAGAAGAAGTAAAAACAAAATTTTAAAATTTTCTAGGAAAAATATATATTTAATCCAAAAATATTTTTCTAAGACTATGTGGACTTCGGAATGGAACCCCTAACCACATATGATATGTATGTTAAGATACTGTAGTTAGTTTTTTTTTCTAACTAAGAAGTTTATTATTTTTTGAAATATTACTTAAAATAATATTTTTTAAAACATTAGTTTCTAATTTATATATATATATATTTCTTTTTATGTTTAATATATTTATCAAATTTCTTGATTAAATTTTTAAAATAAATAATTTTTTCTAATTTTTCATTTTTTAATTATCAGCTTTCAACTAGTTTTTGGTCATTTTTATAATTTTCGGTCATCTTTTTTACTTTAATTAATTTTTTCAAACATAACCATATTTAAAGGCCATTATTATGTGTCAAACATATCAAAAAATACTTTTCTAGGAAATAATACATCCAGTCCAAAAATAAAAGTTAAAAATATAGACTTTTTCATTCTTAATATTAATTAATTTATTATTATTAACTCTAAAAATTAATAAAAAAAAAGGGGATACTTAATTTAAAATTTAGGCATGCGTGATTGAAAAGTGGGGTGACGCGTGATGTGCTAAAACATATTAATCAGAATTAATAAATATTATCACACGCATAATTTATTATCTAAATTATAATTATTTTCATTTTTAGTTAAAATATATTATTTATATAATATCATTATTATTAAACAAAGTGAAATCATGTGTAATATGATAAAATAAAATACAATAGGATGTATTTTTATTATATATTAAGAATTATATCATAAATTTGAGTACTTACGTTCAAACAATACAATTTTAAAAGGTTTTCTTCTTCGTTGAGTCATATGTTTTCTCATACATTAAGGACATGTTGGGTTCCTTTTTCATTTTTTTTTTAAATATTTGTTTTGTAAAATAAATTACACTACTAAACAAATAATTTCTCATCTGAAAGTTATTAAATTGTGAAAATTACTTAAAAAAGAGGTTTAAAAAAAAAAAACTCACTTGAAAGATGTTTTCTCAACTTGTCCAGCCTCTCGCTCAACACTTTGTTCATGGACTTGCACCACTCCTTACGGTTGTTTGAGTAACCTTATTTGGATATATTTGGAAAACTAAAAACAGATTATAAAAATAAAATAACTCCTAATTTCTGAAAATTTCCTCATTCAAAATAGCTATTCTAATTACATTTACAAAAACCTTACCTGAGTGAATTTGTATTTGTATGGGGTTAATTATTTCAACATAACTAGTGGTGTGGCATTCTAGTTTTGTGCATGTATTTTTTTTATGAATTATTAGTGTACGCTTTATATAACTCATAATAGCTATTGTTCTTTG
Source organism: Glycine max (assembly GCF_000004515.6). Classification (NCBI taxonomy): domain Eukaryota; kingdom Viridiplantae; phylum Streptophyta; class Magnoliopsida; order Fabales; family Fabaceae; genus Glycine; species Glycine max. The sequence continues at coordinate 31,243,073 of NC_038245.2, forward strand.
CATTAATTATGATTAGCCATAGTATCATATACATGATTGTAAATTTAATTAAATTAATGATAAGTGTTGTACATAATTATATTTTGTAATTAAGTCATATAAAAATTGTCGAATATTTTCTCTTTTATTATTTCTTTTTGTGTTAATCATTAGAATTTTGGCGCCATCTGAGTTTTTATCCAGTAAGTGTTTAAACTGGTAAATTTATACTGTTTTGGTGATATGTTTTTTTTTGTAGAAACATAGAATAAGGCTTGGAAAAGAAGTTAAAGGTCTGAAGACTCTCGCTCAATACGCCATACGCACTCAACGCCACCCAATCGCTCAGTGGGTAATACTCACTTAGCACAAAGAAGTAAAATGGAGAAGTCTGATATCATGTGAAGGCGCACCTAGTGTGAGCCATGCGCTTAGTGCGTGACCACTTACTCATCGCTTAGTGTACTGCTTAGTGTGAGGTCGGGAAAAATTGAATAAAGTTGTGTTTTAAGTTAGGAAAAAGAGGGGGAAATGATTATTATTCAACTTCCCACATAGAGCAAAGGCTAGGGTTCGTACAAGAAGAGGGAAAATCAATCATCAAGAGTCATTCCTTCCGTTCATCTCCATTCTTCTCCACTCCTCTTAACCCTTTTGTAATTGTAAGCTTCTCATGACAATAAGAGGCTAAACCACCCATTGTTGGAAGTTTAACAACCAAACACTCTTGATGTAATGACTCTTACTATCTATTTAATGTTATTTTAGTTTTATTGTTTCTTTTCTGTGCTTATTCTCATGCTTGTGACTTGATCAACCATATTCATGCTATGTTTTAGGGTTTAGGCATTGGAAAATGTTTATCTCTTAAGAATTAGGAAAAACATCTAAATAATTCATCTCTAGGGATAAAATGATGTTATTTAGCCCGTTGTATACATCTCCGTTAATAATTCACTTTAACTAGTTTATCTTTAAAGGGATTGGGAGAAGAATTAGGTAAATTAGGTTCTTTCATGTGAGAAATCATGGCTAAAATATATGAGTAGATGTATGTGATAATTGGAATAATATTAAATAGAAAAAAATCATTAAAATTGCATCAAGAGTAGTTTTGGTACGTTAAGCCCCAGCATATCCGTATTCTGCATCAACCGTCGCTTCACCACTCTAAGTGTTTGTTTTTCTCGCCTTGCTCATGCTAGATAATTTAGTTTAATTTTATGTCAATTTACTTTTAATGTTCCATATCACAAATATTTGAATCAATTCATTAATAGCTTGAAAATTGGATAGACACAATTCTGAGTACAAACAAAGTCTGTGTAAACTCAACACTCGAACTTTCGTTTTACTTTACCACTTGGACGAATTGATACACTTGTCAATGAGTTAACAATTAACGATCATGTTGGCTACTGCTTATTCGTGTAAGATAATATTGTGATTATTTCAATGCTAAAATAAATTAAGTAAATCAAAAGTTATTTTAATGTGCCTATAATATTGCAATCGATTGAATATAATTAATTTTATTTGTTTACAATTCGATAAAATCATTATGCAATAATCAAAAGCTATTTTAATGTGCCTATAAAATCAAAAGCTTATTTTTTTTATTTTTCATATTTTTTATTTGCATTGAAAAGTTATTTTATTGGTTTAATTGCTAATTTGGTTCTTATAGTTTCATGATTTGTACCGTTTAGTTCCTATAGTTTGAAAGTGGTCTTTTTAGTCCATATAATTTGTATTTTAATTGCCTGTTAGTCATTGCTACAACACACACACACACACACACATGATTAACTACAAATTTGTTATAAATTATTAACTATTTTTTATTGCAAATTATTTTGCGATAAATTAGTTATAGCTTTACCTTCTTCTCCAATGTTGTTTCTTCATTTTTCTACATGTATCTCCTCACATGTCTTGTGCTAAATGTTGTTAACATGATTCTTTAGAGTTTCCACCGATTAAACTTGCTATAGAAGCTAGATTTGATTTTCTATGGTTCATATTTCTTGTTCTTGTTCTTGAACCATGAATTGTGTTGAGTTTAGGTTCCTTTGAGTTTTGTCTTGTTATTTTTTTTTGTGGCTGAAACCTAAACCATAAAATTCTTAAAAAAACATTAAAGTAGAAGAAAACCTCAAAAATCTAGAGTGACTTGTTCACCTGTTGTAGTTTTGTCATAGAAGTCATGTTTAGTCATGAAACTTGTTACATAAGATTTCTTATGTTGTGCTGAATTTTATTTTTCTTGTTTCTTTGTCTACCTCATTTGTTCATGAGTGTATGAAATTATTTTAGCCTATTATTTTATTTGAGTCAAATCTTGCATGTTAATTAGTCCTTAACATGTTCATGCAAAATTCTTAGTGAGTCTTTGATTGTGAACCTTTTCTTGAACTTTTAGGTTTCCTTATGATTGTGTCTATTGTGAATATGAGTTTTGGTGAATGAATTGCTGGCTCAAATTTTGATCCTAAGTGAATATTGAACTCCTAAAACTGTGGTAAACAAGCCTAGTGAGTTCAACATACATAGGAAGGTTGAAAGTAAGCCCAAGGCAATCAATATTCCATGCTAAAAAAAAAATTGAAGTCTAAAATCGCTAGTGCTGGCAGCTTGGACATACGAACTTGTAAAACTTACTGAGAATTGGTCACTGCGAATTTTGAGCTGAATTTTTTACTGAATTTTCTAGACATCTGAAAAAAAGTTATAATAAAAGAACCAAGTGATTTGGATAAAATGAAAAAATAATAAAAATCACACAAGATGTCAGAAAAATCAGTATCCAGAAAAAAAAGAAAAGGTGAAAGGGAAGTGTGCTTGTTGTTTTGGCTCAAAATTTATTCTATAATTGGTGCCTATTTTATACCTATTTTAGTTTCAAAATTTCAACTGAAAATTAGTGTGTAAACAAGTGCCAAAGCTAGAGGTTTGTTGAGTCTTTTTTTTAGTTTTTTTACTCTACTCTAGAGCCATTTTAAGTTTCTCTTTGAGTCCAAGCTTGCTTTTATGTCCTTTTCATTGCTTTAATTGTTGAATAATCCTTGAAAAATTGTCTTGTTAAAACTCCATTGGTTTAGCTTTCATTTCACTTTTTTTGTCTTTGGTTATTGCTTGTCTCTTTGTTTCCTTGTTTGTGAGTTGCCATATAGGGAATTAGAAAGGAGGATTGGTGGCATCCCTTGAAGAATTAGAGTCAAAAAGCAAGGGGCCAACCACCTTAAGAGCTATTCGACTAAGAAGCACTCCAAATTGAGAACCTTTTTGTAATTTTGCAATTGACAATTTACTTACTTTCATTGCTTTCAAATTTTGTAACAAAAAGGTCTTTCATTGGATGTAAGTTAGGAGCCTCCAATAGGTCACCCTACTTCCATTTGTGTGTAGTAATTTTAGGTAATTTTCCCTTAGGATTATGAGTGTTTTATTGGAACCTTAAATGTTGTCATCCATACACTCTTAGGATTCGCCTAGTTTACATTTCTTGCTTACTTTCATAGCTTATTTCCTTTACCTTTCATTGTCAAACCGCCTAGATAACTTGCCTTTTATCAATTAGTTTTTACCTTATCTTTCACACCTCTTTTAGTGTTTATTTTGGCTAGTTTCAACCATAGTTTCTTTTACCTTTTTCTTTCAAACCCCCCAACAAGAAAGAACCACAACTTAGAAACCAACATGAGACTTCATTCTTCATCTAGTGTTAATGGTGAGGGTTCTACTCCTAAGGACCCCTTGTATAAGATATTAGATGAGTTGAGATCCCTTAAGTTGTGGAAAGAAAACCAAGAGAGAAAAGAAAAAGGAAAAAAAAGAGTGGAAGAAATAAGTCAAGATGAAAAAGAGAAAATAAGGGAAGAAGAAAGAAGGAAAATACTAAAAGAGTTAAGAAAAGAAAAACATGCCTCTTATAATAGTCACAACTCTTGCAAGAGCCTAAGTGAAGAACTTCGTGATTACTATGAAGGAAGGCATAGGTCACATCTTAGACCTCACTCCCATAGGCGAGAAAAGGAAAGAAAGCCTCAAGAGGCTAACATTAACCTCCCATACTTCCATGGGAAGGACAATGTAGAGGCTAACTTAGATTGGGAAACAAGGGTAGAACAACAACTTAAACGAAAGTCTACTTCAAAATCTTATGGCTCTCACTCTTATCCAAAGAAAGACCAAGGTCAAGGCATCTTAGGGGTGACACCTTCTAAGCCCAAAGATAATAAGGGGAAGACAATAGAAAACCAACCCCTTAAGGCTAGTATGCAAGAGAATACTAGCTCTATAAAGTGCTTTAAATGTCTTGGAAGAGGACACATTTCTTCTCAATGCCCCACTAAGAAAACCATGATTATGAGGGGCCAAGACATTTATAGTAGCCAAGATGAGGCTACTTCTTCACCTTTCCTCTAGTGAAAGTGAAGAATCAAAAGGGGAAGAATCTGTAGAAGCAAGGCTTCATGATGAATCAACAATGATTCAAAGGTGTTTTGATGATAACAATGATGACAACAAAAGATGATGACAAAGGTGATGAACAAAAAGCTCAAAGATCAAAGAACAACTCAAGTGAATCAAAGAACATCTCAAGTGAATCAAGAACAAGTCAAGAGTTCAAGAATCAAGAAGAATTCAAGACTCAAGAAGAAAGCCTACAATCAAGAATCAAGATTCAAGATTCAAGATCTCAAGAATCAAGACTCAAGATTCAAGAATAAAGAAATGAATCAATCAAGATAAGTATTAAAAAGTTTTTCAAAACTTTGAATAGCACATGAGTTTTTGACAAAACCTTTACCAAAGAGTTTTTACTCTCTGGTAATCGATTACCATATTGTTGTAATCGATTACCAATAGCAAAATGAGTTTGAAAAAGTTTTCAAACTGAATTTACAACGTTCCAAATATTTTCAAAAGGCTGTAATCGATTACAATGTTTTGGTAATCGATTACCAGTGTCCTTGAACGTTGAAATTCAAATTTAAAAGTGAAGAGTCACATTGTTTCACTCAAAAGCTTTGTGTAATCGATTACACATATTTGGTAATCGATTACCAGTGTTTGTTTCTGAAAAATCTAAAGATGTAACTCTTCAAAAAGGTTTTGACTTTTTCAAATGGGTTTTAAGTTTTTCTAAAAGTTATAACTCTTCTGAATGGCCTTCTTGACCAGACATGAAGAGTCTATAAAAGCAAGGCTTTGTTTTGCATTTTCTAATCAATCTTTCTAACAACAATCTTGAATACTTTTGCTTTTCCAATCAATCCTTTACAAGCCTTGAAATCTCTTTGAAGTTTTTCTTCTTCTTCTTTGTACCAAAAGCTTTCTGAAGTTTTCTGGTTTTCTAAACCTTGAAAACTTGTGCTATTCATCTTTTCATTCTCTTCTCCCTTTGCCAAAAAGAATTCGCCAAGGACTAACCACCTGAATTCTTTTTGTGTCTCTCTTCTCTCTTTTCCAAAAGAACAAGGGACTAACCGCCTGAATTCTTTTGTGTCTCCCTTCTCCCTTGTCAAAGAATTCAAAACGACACAGTCTGAGAATTCTTTTGATTCTTCCCATTCCCTAATACAAAAGCGTTCAAAGGTTTAACCGCCTGAGAATTCTTTTGTATCCCCATTCACAAAGTATCAAAGGTGTAACAGCCTAAGATCTTTGTCTTAACACATTGGAGGGTACATCCTTTGTGGTACAAGTAGAGGGTACATCTACTTGGGTTTGACTGAGAACAAGAGAGGGTACATCTCTTGTGGATCAATTCTAGTGGAGGGTACATCCACTAGGTTCAAAGAGAACAAGGGAGGGTACATCCCTTGTGGATCTTTGCTTGTAAAAGGATTTTTACAAGGTTGAAAGAAATCCCAAGGACCGCAGGTTGCTTGGGGATTGAAGGTAGGCACGGGTTGTTGCCGAACCAGTATAAAAACTCTTGTGTGTTTGTTTCCTTCTTCCCTACTCTTTTACTTTCCGCTGTGTATTTAATTTCCGCTTTTACTTTCTGTTAAGTTTCATATTCTCTTAACAACAAAAGTAAAAGCCTTAAAAGAGTAATTTTTTAATTAGTAAAGGTTTAGGAATAATTAATTCAACTCCCCCTTCTTAATTATTCTGAGGCCACTCGATCCAACATAATCATGTGAAGAAATCTACCCCCAAGAAGAAGGACAACCTTTAATGGTTAAGGAGGAGTATAAGGAGGTAAGTGTCTCCTCCAAGAGGTTAGCTAAGAAGGAAAGCCATTTTGAAATAAAGACAAATATTAAAGAAACTTCCCCTCTTAGACAACCTCCACATCTTCTCCTTTTTAAAAAGACACTTGTTAGCACTGTCACACCTCTTGGGCTCGAGGTTATTCCTCAAGTAAAGAAGTTGTTGGATGAGGGTTTGGTTCATAAGAGCATAAATCCTTGTGCTTTGTTGGTGCCCAAAATAGGTATTATTAGGCACCAAATCCCTAAAATAAGTGATATGATGAATGTGTTGAGTGTTGCAACCCTCTTTTGTAAAATCAGTCATGCACCCAACATCTTCATGATTCATGTACATAGGGACTCGTTAGGTAGGTTTGTTCTTATTTTTGGTTTTAATACAAACTTAGGTGGTCATATGGAACACCTTAGGTTTCTCATATTTTTTCATAGTAATAATCAACATGAAAATATAGAAAAAGGTAAGCTTTATTGCATTACTTTCCTTAATTTTTTAAATAGTGATCAAGGGGTTCCCACGGACCCTAAGAGAATAAAGGTAATTCCTGATTAGCCCACTATAAGGGAAATCTGGGGCTGCCATGACTTAACAAATTTTTACGAAAGGTTTGTCCCATATTTTTCTATACTTGTATCACCACTCATTAAGTTGGTGAGGAACCATGTTCCCTCATGGGAAGATGTCCATGAAAGGGGTTTTCAGACCTTACCCTACTCTAACATACCCAACACCACTAATACATATGTTTTTATTCTTTTTATAGGTGTCGAGGGAAGGAACCCAAAGTATGAAGAACCTCAGGATTTGAGGTCAAATCCTTTCCAAGGTGGAGGGGATGATGCAATCCTACCCCGCAAGGGTATTGGATAGAAGACTCCAAGAGGATTGGGCTACAACTACTAAAGAAGGCCCTAAGGTTCTCATGAACCTTAGGGTAGATTTTTGAGCCCAAGGGTCAAGGTTAGATCCACTCTTCTTTGTAAATATTAGAATAGGTTTTTCCTTCTTTTGGGCCTTGTATTTTGGCCATTCTAGTAGTATAGGGTTTTAGCCTTGTATTTCAGGGCATTTTGAGTAGTCTTTGTAGTAGGGACTTTTTTTTTCTATTTTTATGTATTTTGGCATGGGGGTGAGCTTACCTATTATAGGGGGTGTGTAGCTAAGCTCTATCTTTTCATCTTAAAGAGGTGAGCTTAGTTATTAGAGAGGTGTGTGTAGCTAAGCTCTAGCTTCTCTAGGAATCTTCTCAAGGAAGTTTGATGTGCCATCATTTTCTTCTATTTTCTAAACCCTTTTAGCACCATTTTAATTACTGATTGGTCTTAATTGTCAATTAATTAGGCAGTTTTATTATTTGGGCTCATTTAGCTAATTTGATGTTTTTAATCTAATTTCAGGAATTAATGAAACATTGGGGTTAATCCGGATTTTGGTTGTGGACTTGTAGAGGGCAAATAAAGCAGCGCTTACCTTAGTTAATTTCTAATTAGGAAATTTCGCAATTTTATTTTATGTGGTTCAGTGTTTATTTCGTTTTGGGCCAGAGTATTGTAATAGGGCCCAGTGACTTTGAGTGACTCTTTTTAAATAGCAGCCTTGGGATTTGTGCAGGGCTATTCTGTCATGTTATTCATTATTCAGAGCTTTGTTTAGGTTTTACGTTTTTCTGCTTGAATGCTACTGTTTGGTTCTTAAGGCAATTTTCCATTTTCTGCTTCTAATAACAATTTCGTTCTTGTTTCTTCTTCTACTTTCATTTATGTTTCTGCTTCATTTACGTTTCTGCTTTTAGTTTCATTTGCGTTTTATGTTTGAATCTATGGAAGGCTAGATTTTCTGGTGTTGTTTCCTTTTGAGGACGAAGTCCAACTCTCTTTGAGGTTTCGTTTATAATGTGGCATCCTGGCAGTTTCCCCTTCATCAGTTAACCCAAATTCGTGAACATTAATCAGTGCACGCTTCGTGTTCGATTAATTGCCTCTGAGCCTAACTGCGTTCATGCTTAGGAACACTGATCGAGGCCGTACCCGAATTAAATAAACATTAGAATGCAGTAACTAGGAAGTGATCCTAGGTCATTTCCCAACGAGCAATGACTAACCAAATGTTCATAATATGCTTTGTTATAACAGTAACAATTGGGGGGTGTGTTGTTTTGTGAATTTAAGAACAAGCAGATTGTAAAATGAAATTAATAGTATTAAAAACGTGTTGTTTCCTCTGATTCAGAAGCCATTCTCTTATCCTAGGTTATGAGGATTTCACCCCTGGCAGTTAACTACTTAATCCAACCCTAATTTAATTTACTAAGCGAAAATCAATTTAGGGTTGTCAATATGTGATTAAGCAACATGTACACCAATTAACCCCTTGTTCATTAAGCACGAACGTAATTTAAGCACAGAGACAATTAATCAAACACGAAGCGTGCACAGATTAACAGAATGCATGTGGGTTAATTGGTGAAGGGAAAATCGATAGGAGAGCAACATTAAAAACAGAACCTCAAAGAGAGTTACGCTTCATCCTCAGAGGGAAACAACACTAGAAATTTAGCCTTCCATAAGTTCAATAGAAGCATAAACGTAAATGAAACTAGAAGCAGAAACGTAAATGAAGCTAAAGGTAGAAAACGAAAAATGAAGCTAAAGGTAGAAAACGAAAATGAAACTAAAGGCAGAAGAAGGAACAAAAATGAAATTGCAATTAGAAGCAGAAAATAGAAAAATGCATTCACGTGAACAGTAACACAAAACTCAGAACGTAAAACCCTAAAACTCCTGAATAATAGAATAACAGAATAGCTTGCACGAATCCCAAGGCTATGCTATTTATAAGGGTCACTCAAAGTCATTGGGCCTGATTACAATATTTTGGCCTAAAACGAAATAAAAATACTAAATAAAAACTGAACGCAATAAAATGAAATTAGACGAAATCTAACAAAATTGTCTTCTCTCTTCAAGTCCTATCTGGCTCAACCCAATTGCTTATAATTATCCTGAAATTGAATTAAAAACACCAAATTAGTCAAGTGGGCCCAATTGATAAAACTGAATAATAAATTTGACAATTAGAGTTAATCAGTAATTAAATTTGTGGCAAAAAGGGTTAAGAAATAGGAGAAAATAATGACACATCAAAATCCCCCACACTTAGCTTTTTGCACTCCTGGGGAAAATTAAAAATAAAGCAAAGAACAAATCTAGAGACATTAAAGAGAGATAAACAAACACCAAAGCAATTACATATTTCTCACTGAGTCTCAGGGAATGAAAGGAATAGGTAATATCCAATGAGTTAAAGAATCAAGACAATCATGAAAATCATTCAAGCATCTCACCTAAGAGGGAAAGAGATTCCGTTGGTCAAGGTGATATGGGGAGGTGCATCAGGAGAAGATGCCACGTGGGAATTAGAAAGTTACTCTCAAAGCACCATTGAAAACAAACACCACATAGACCTGGAAAAATTCTAAAATTGACAAACAAACTTGACAAATGTAACACCCTGATATATATATCTATATATTATTAGTAATTATGTTTGATGTTTGATTATTTGTTGCGTTATTTTCATCCGTAATTATTTTTACGGAAGTTAATTTAGTTAATAGAGGGGTGGATAGATAAGGATCTAGCTTCTCAAAGAAGCCTCTTGAGAAAGCTTCTCAAAGAACCACGAGGAAGCTTCTAGAGGAAGCCTCTTAATGAAGCTTCTAGAGAAAGCTACATGAAGCTGCCTCGGTAAAAACGCTGCTCAGCCTTCATTAACCGTTGGATCTTCTCGAAACTTTGTCTGCAACTTCACAAAACATTTTACCATGATCGGACCGTTGCGATCTTTGCGAAGATGTCTGGAGTGTACTAGAAGCCTCTTAATGAAGCTTCTGGAGGAAGCCTCTTAATGAAGCTTCTAGAGAAAACTACATGAAGCTGCCTCGGTAGAAACGCTGCCCAGCCTTCGTTAACCGTTGGATCTTCTTGAAATTTGGTTTGCAACTTCACAAGACACTTTACCATGATTTAACCGTTGGGATCGTTGAGAAAATATCTGTAGTGTGCTAGAAGCTTCCGTTCCCGAGAGCATCTCTCATTTAAGCATTTCAGCCTTTGCTTTCTTGTAGCTTAGGAAAAATGCCATTTCTTCTTCTTTCTTTCTTCCAAATCCATTTCTAAAGTTCCAAGTACTTTCTCCATCACCCAAATCCACCATTAGCCACCGCAAACTATCATTGTTCTCCATTGAAAACCCACACCGAGAGGAACCCTTCAACCGAAGCGGAATCTTCCAACTTGGCTTGCGGTTCCGGTAGAGAACAAAAACCCTAATCTGACCTTTCATTTTCTTTCGAGGTAACCATGGTTCTATGCTTGTTTCTTGTTAGTTTCATCTTGTATTTGCATCTTTTCTGACTTTGGAACCGCCATTGCATGTCTTATGCTTCCTTTGAAAAACCTTAGAGAAAGAGACTTTGTAAACGTTATCCTTTCATGAAATGAATGTTATTTTCGTAACTTACACTGAACCCCGGTCACATTGGCGTGGTCGGAATTTCCAAATGATGTTCCTTTGTAAAACCCGAAATGCTCTCAGCTCTTTCATGTAGTGATGTGGGTGTTTGACCCAGAGCACTGTTACTAGCTTTGTTTTCTGAAATCCATACTAAGTCTCCTTCGTTTTGGCATAGTAGAGGCTTACGTGGAATCGACGAGCAAGGACAAAAAGGAATCTTCAAGTGACGCGACGAGGAATCCGCGAGGTAGCTCATGATAGGTAAGGGGAGTTTATTATAAAATTTACCATTTTAACACCATAGTTAGGGTCAGGGAACCTAGCTATGAGGATATCTGCCTGTCCCTGTGCATGCTGATTTTTCTTCAAAGAAAATTACGTTTAAACTAATGGGATGCGATATATATATTGTGATGAATGTTATTGTTTTGGCTGTTTGAAGGCTGTGCGTGTGGAAATGATATTGTTGTGTTTGTTTGAATTGTTGTTGATGTTGCTATTGAGGATTTTAATTGATATATGATGATAATGATGATTATGATGATATTGATTTGAGATGACATTGTTAATAAAGACCATGTCAACATGAATTGTTATTATTGATGAATATGTGAATATGAAATGAGGTTGTTGTTGTTGTTGATAACGTCATCGAGATGAGATGATATTTATGTTGTGAATGACATGGAAATACGATTTGTTGATTGATGTTGGAAATGCATTGGCATGTGCATGTTGTGTATGTTCGTGGGGGGCACTGTGCACTGACCTTTCAGGGTCTTTGGCACTAGCTTTTGGCCACGTTCATACGTTGGATGTTGTGTATGATCGTGGGGGGCACTGTGCACTGACCTTCCAGGGTCTTTGGCACTAGCTTTTGGCCACGATCATACGTCGTATGAAGTGTATGTCATGGGGGGGGGTAGAGTGCACTGACCTTGTCGGATGGCCCAGACGTGGGTAACTAGCGTGGTTAGAGAATCTAAGCATTCCTGAGGGGATGCTTAGGTGCTTTAATTGGTCCATGGTCTTTGGCACTTACTTTTGGTCGTGATCATAACTCATACGACACAGGAAATAGAGTAACTGTGGCCAAGTGTACTTTGTACTAGGGGGCTGTCACCTGGTAGGGAACACCTTTGGGCTCCCAGGCTGATCACCTATGGGAGGGGGGCTATTACGTGCACAACCGGGTGGTCTCTACAAACTCAGCACAGTTCCCTAAGTGAGAGTGTCGTGTGGACACGCTTTGGCTATTCTTGAGATTTGGTTGTTGTTGGTACGTACCACATTGCATCTGAGTGTTGAATTAGGTGCATGCATCATTCTGTGCAGTCTTGATTGGGTCCATGGATGGATGATGAGTAATTGTTGGATGTGAATGATGAATATTTGTTGGATATGAGTGTTGAATAATGATTGTTGTGTATGCTTATCATGTTTGCCTATGTTCCTTGCTAATTGTGGTTATTTGGAATTGGTATTGGTTCTTTTATAATAAACTCACCCTTGCAATTTTGTATCGTGTGGTTGATACCTGTGATGATCACGAACCTAGTTCGTGGGAGCAGAATGACAGTGGCAGAGTGTAGGGAGTAAGATTCTGGTGAGGAGCCGCCGAGCCGACGTGATGACGTTGGCGTTATTTTGGGAGAGAGTTGTGTTTTGTAATCAACTCCTCCGTAGTTGGTTTTTAAGTTTTATTTTGTTGAGTTAAAGAAGTAAAACTGGAATTTTAATTATATATATATATATATGAACATATTTAATTTTCGTTATGTGTATGACATGTACCGAATTATTATTTCTATGTAATTATGCATAATCACTTAAGTAATGGCGTGTTGTTGGATGAATTTATGTGTCACAAATAATGGCGTGTTGTTGGATGAATTTATGTTGTGACAAAATCACTTCTATTTTCATAATAAAAAATTATGGGAGTTCTTTTTATAAAAATTGAAATTATCGAATATTAGAGCGTGGATACCGTAGCGACGAGGCGGGTCGTTACAACAAACACATGCACATGAGGATCAAAAGGTCTTTAAAGGTTGTAATGTGGCCAAGGAAAAGGTAGAGGGAAGTATGGGATAAGTAGCTAAAACCCTACATGAATAGAGGAGCGATGGGGAATAAGTGGAAATTAAGCACAAGTAGTAAACCCAAACCCTCTAATATCAACAAAATCAACCAAGGCTTCAACCCAATTCAAGTCCTCAAAACAATACCTCACTTATTCAACTTCACTTCTTCTCTATTTTTTTTTTCATTTTTTTAAAACAATACGAATTTGCAGCAGTTGAAAGTATTTTGAATTTTTGAAGATTAAAGCAAGAACTAGGCAATATATATATACATCAAGCATGGCCAAAATAAAACATTAAGCATGGCCAAAAATCATATCTTCCAATGAAACATACCCCCCCACACTTATTCCCAAAACAATTCTAAAGCTCCAAAATTCCTTAAGGGTATGGTGATATCATGGGTTTTCACTTAAGGCTTGTAGTGAGCTTTAAAACAAGGGAAAGGGAAACATAGGCTCAAAAGGACTATCAAAGGAATTAATTCAAGGTAGGCTCATTTGGCTAGAGGCTTATAAGAATAAAATGTCTGAATCATCTCCCAACATGCATGTGAACCAAGAAGTATCAACAAGAGTCAAGCCAAGGCTATTGTGCAAGCAATCAATAGGGCAAAGCACATCGAATAAAATAAACAATGATGGCTCAAAATCTCACCAATGGTAAATTTATCACTTTCCATTTGACCTTTCATAACTAACTTGACATGTAGAGAAGGCAAGGATTTCAATTCACAAAATGCCAAGAAACTCCTATTTCGAAAACAATTACCCGTTTCCTGTACATAACCCAAAATTCAAAGAGAAACATGCAATGTTGTACACAAAATATAAACCCAACATAACAATTTTAACACAAATTTAACCTAGAAAAAAAACTCAAACAAAGAACAATCTCCCCCCCCCCCCCACACTTAAACAACACATTGTCCTCAATGTGGCACAATTAAAAGATTAAAAGCAATTAGATCAATCAATAAAATTGGACAAGTGCGTCAAAAAGTAAAGAAGGAGACAGAAAAAGAAGAACTCCCTAAGTCATGGTGGAGGAAAAGTAGGGTGGAGTAAGGAAGTCTTCCACCACTGCGTCCACTAAAGAAGGGTTTGTGAGGAATGGCTTAAGTCGGTGTCCATTGACCTTGAAGCTCTTGTTTGTGGAGTCACTTTTGATCTCAACTGTATCATAAGGAAACACATTAGTAACAACAAAAGGACCATTGACCTTGAAGTTCTTTGTAGAACTTGGCATTCTCATACGCTTCTAGACGGATCTCATCTAACTCACTCAGTTGCAACTTTCTTTCCTCACCAGCTTGATCCATAGAGAAGTTGCAGGTCTTCACTGCCCAGTATGCTTTGTGCTCAATCTCCACTGGAAGATGACATGCCTTTCCAAAGACAACCCAATAAGGAGACATTCCTATGGGTGCTTTGTAGGCAGTCCTATGTGCCCAAAGAGCATCATCAAGCCTGGTACTCCAATCTTTCCTGCTTGGCTGCACAATCTTCTCTAAAATTCTCTTGATCTCCCTGTTTGAAATTTCTACCTGTCCATTGGTTTGGGGGTGGTATGGTTTGGATACCCTATGTACAACCCCGTACTTTTTAAGCAAGGCATGCATTGATTTGTTGCAAAAATGGGTTCCTTGATCACTAACGATTGCTTTAGGTACTCCAAACCTGCAAAACAGATTAGATCTGACAAAATCTACAACAACCTTAGCATCATTAGTTCTAGTGTGCTTGGCTTCCACCCATTTTGAAACATAATCAACTGCAAGGAGAATATAAACATAACCAAAAGAGACAGGAAAAAGGCCCATGAAATCTATGCCCCAGACATCAAACACCTCACAGAATAGCATGGGTTGCTGAGGCATTTGTTGTCGCCATGTAAGTGCACTTCCTGCTCTCTGACACTGCTCACAAGTGCTACAAGTCTTCCACACATCTTTAAAGATAGTGGGCCAATAAAAGCCACAGTCAAGCACTTTGCGAGCTGTCCTTTGAACACCCAGATGACCTCCCGATGCGGAAGAATGACAGAACTGCAGGACTAAGTCAATCTCATAATCTGGAATGCATCATCTAATGACCTGATCACTGCATAATTTCCACAAGTAGGGGTAAACCCAAATAAAATGCTTAGCATCACTTTTAATTTTATCTTTTTCCACCTTAGATGCTGAGGGAGGAAAAACAGAAGCAACTAAATAATTTACAATGTTAGCAAACCAGGGAGTAGAAAAAGAATCAGAAATACTATACAATATATACAAATGATCATCCGAGAAATCATCCCGAATGGGTGAGTCCTCATCAGACACACGTTTGATCCGACTCAAATGATCAGCAATTAAATTTTGTGCTCCGCTCCTATCACGAATCTCCAAGTCAAACTCTTAGAGCCAGAGCATCCATCGGATCAACCTAGGCTTTGAATCATCCTTCTTCAACAAGTACTTTAGAGCTGCATGGTCAGTGTAAACAATAATGCGAGTGCCAAGCAAATAAGAACGAAATTTTTCAAGAGAAAAAACTATGGCTAGTAGCTCTTTCTCAGTAGTAGTATAATTCGCTTGGGTAGCATCTAAAGTCCTAGAAGCATAATATATCACCCTCGGCAATTTATCAATTTTCTGAGCAAGGACAGCCCCCAATGCATAATTTGATGCATCACACATAAGCTCAAAAGGGGTTGTCCAGTCAGGTGCCTAAATGATGGGGGTGGTAGTCAGTGCTCTTTTGAGGCAATCAAAAGCCTCTTTGGATTTATCATTAAAGTCAAACTCCACCTCTTTTTGCAACAAGTTGGATAGTGGAAGGGCTACTTTGCTAAAATCTCTTATAAAGCGCCTGTAGAATCCTGCATGACCAAGAAAAGATCGCACCTCTCGCACACAAGAGGGGTAAGGCAATTGTGAAATAACATAAATTTTTGCAGGATCTACTTCAATGCCCTTATTGGAAATAATGTGGCCTAAAAATATACCTTGCTCAACCATAAAATGACATTTTTCAAAATTTAAAACAAGGTTAGTTTCAATGCATCTATTCAAAACCTTTTCCAGACTATCCAAACAAACATCAAAAGAGGATCCATATACAGTGAAATCATCCATAAACACCTCTATGCAATTTTCTAAAAAATCACTAAAAATACTAATCATGCACCGTTGGAAGGTACCAAGGGCATTGCACAGGCCGAAAGGCATCCTCCTATAGGCAAAAGTGTCGAAGGGGCAGGTGAATGTGGTCTTTTCCTGATCCTTAGGTGCAATAGTGATTTGCATATAACCAGAAAACCATCAAGGAAACAATAGTGAGATTTACCTGCCAGGCGTTCAAGCATCTGGTCAATGAATGGCAGGGGAAAATGGTCCTTTTTGGTAACCTGGTTCAGCCTCCTATAGTCGATGCAGACTCTCCAACTATTTTGCACCCAAGTAGGAATCAACTCTTCCTTCTCATTTTTTATCACGGTGAGGCCAGTTTTCTTCAGGACTACTTGGACAAGACTCACCCATTGACTATCGGAGATAGGATAAATGATTCCAGCTTGCAAAAGCTTGGTTTCCTCCTTCTTCACTACATCAAGAATCACTGGGTTGAGTCTTCTCTGTGGCTGTCTTACTGGTTTAGCCCTATCCTCTAAATTTATCCGATGCATACATGTGGATGGGCTAATACTAGGAATTTCCGCCGGGGTCCAGCCTATAGCCTTCTTATGCTTCTTGAGAACTGATAACAACTTCTCCTCTTGCTCATCAGCAAGAGAGGTAGATATAATTACTATAAAACTTTTGCTATCATCCAAGTAAGCATATTTTAAATTTGATGGCAGAGGCTTCAATTCTGGTGTGGGCGGCTGGATAGTGGTAGAAAGAGATGGTTTCTCAGCCTGTACCTCATAAAGAAAGTCATAGGGATATGAACTTCCTGAAGCATGGTTAGTTCTATCTAACTCTAGAAAATCAATCTCAAGAGGTAAAACATCATCAGACATGTAATTAATATCAAATTCAGATTTACTCTCAACATCAAATTCAGACATATGATCAAATACAAATTCAGATTCAATGCATGAAGAGTGACAGGCATGCAGATTAGAATGAAGATTAGTCATGTATTCATCAACAATATGGTCAATTATATCAGCACGGAATACAGAAGGATCTTCAGATGGGTGTTTCATAGCATCAAGAATATTAAAATGAACAGTTATAACACCAAACTCCATAGATAGTGTGCCTGCATATACATCTATCTTAGTTCTAGTAGTTTTCATAAAAGGTCTGCCAAGAATGATGGGAACTGATCCTTGAGAAAATCCCTCCTCCATATTCAAAACATAAAAATCAACAAGGAAAATTAGTTCACCAACTCTAACTAAGACATCCTCTATGAAACCAACAGGATAGGAAACACTTTGTAGAAAAAGGATCAAGCTGAATGTTTTGATGATGCCAAAGTTTCACATGTGTCTCAAAGCTTTATTCAAGACAAAGAAATTAAAGATATTCAAGATGGATGATCAAGACAGTCTCTAGAGTCTTAGAAAGGGTATATTAAATAGGAAGGGAATTCCAATTGAAGTAGCAAAAAGTTTGGCCAATAAATTTAAGTTAAAAAGTCTTTTTCAACAAATTTACTTTCTGGTAATCGATTACCAGAGGATGTAATCGATTACCAGTGGCCAAAACTGATTTACAACAGCTATTAAAGTTTGAATTCAAAATTTGCACTGTGTAATCGATTACACATATATGGTAATCGATTACCAGCAGTTTCTGAACGTTTTAATTCAAATTTTAAAGCTTGTAATCAATTACACACATATTGTAATCGATTACCAGAGGAGTTTTTCAGAAAACATTCTCAATAGTCACATCTTTTTATCTGATTTTTAAGTGGCCATCAAAGGCTTATATATATGTGACTAGAGACACGAATTTGATAAGAGTTTTGAAGAACAAAAAGGTCTTATCCTCTTAACAAGCAAAATTGTTTTATCCTCTTACAAATTCCTTGGCCAAAACACTTGTGATTCAATAAGGAATTATTTAAGTGCTCAAATTGTTCAATCTATCTCTTTCAAGAGAGATTTCTTCTTCTCTTCTTCTTTATTCTGAAAAGGGATTAAGAGACTGAGGGTCTCTTGTTGTGAAAGGATTCTAAACACAAAGGAAAGATTGTCCTTGTGTGTTTAGAACTTGTAAAAGGAATTTACAAGATAGTGGAACTCTCAAGCGGGTTGCTTGGGGACTGGATGTAGGCACAAGGGTGTTGCCGAACCAGTATAAATATGAGTTTGCACTTTCTCTTCCCTTAAACTCCTTTATTTATTATTGATTTATATTCATATTCAAATTGTTCTTTTGAATCATTATTTAAGAAATTCATTATTAAGGGAATATATAACTTGAATAGAAAGTTAAATAGAATTTTTAATTGAGGAAATAATTTGTAATATCTTAATTCAACCCCCCCTTCTTAAGATATCTGAGGCCACTTGTCCAACACACTTCTATTAGCTAAATGAATCACCACATCAGTTGACTATAAAGGACTAAGAGATAGAGAATTAAAAATAGACATAGGCATAACACTAACAGAAGCTCCTAAATCTAGCATGGCATTGTCAAACTTATTGTTCCCTACAATACAAGGTATGCATAATGTACTTGGATCCTTACATTTTTCAGGGATTTGGGGAATAGATTTACCAATCAACGCGGAGACATTTCTGCCTAAGCTAATTCTTTCACTTCCTTTAAGCTTCTGCTTATGAGTGCACAGCTCTTTCAAGAATTTAGCATATCTTGGAATTTGCTTTATTGCATCCAGCAGAGGTATGTTTACCTCTACTCTTCTAAATGTTTCCAAGATCTCCTTCTTTGCCTCTTCCATTTTTTTGTTGGAAATTGCTCTTGAAGGGAATGGAAGAAGGATATGCTGCTACTGTAAGTCAAAATTACTAGTAGAAGATTCACCTGCATAGAAATTGTTAAGAAACTTACTCTTTAAATTTTTGTCATCATCTTTTTCTGGAGTAGAGTGAAGTTGGGCAAGTTCATTTGCAGACGAGGAAGATGCCATTGGTTGAGGTCCTTGATACTGCTTTCCCGACCTCAATGTAATGGCACTCACATTTTTGGGATTTGGACAGATTGAGAAGGCATCTTGTCAGAGTTTTGTGATTGAGCTTGGTTCATCTGGGTGGTCATCTGCCCCATCTGATTTGTTAAACTCTGAATTAAGGCTCTAGTCTCCTGCTGAAACTGCATGTTCTGTATTGTCATTTTCCTCACTAATTCTTCCAATGAAGGTTGAGGAGGGGCCTCAGTAGTGGATTGTTGTTTCTGTTGATGCTGTTGTTGTTGTTGTTGTTGCACTAGAGGAGGAACGTATGGTCTACTTGGACCAGCAGCATTTTGGAAGGAAGGAGCAAGCTGTTGTTGTTATTGTTGAGGGCTAGACCATCTGAGATTAGGGTGATTCCTCCATCCGGGATTGTATCTGTTGCTGGAGTGGTCATAATTGTTCTGCTATGATTGATTTTGCTGCTGAGGTTGAGGAGGTCTATTGTAGATGTTTGCAGCATAAGCTTCAGGCTGTTCAATTGCTCCAAATTGTTGCACAAAAGGGCAAAGGTCTGTATGGTGGTCGGCAGAGGAGCATAAAACACAGAGTCTTGTGACAGGTACAGATTTCTGATTCAAGGCCAACTGGGTTACCAGGTTAACCAAGGCATCTAGTTTACCCTCAAGCTTCTTAGTTTCAGCTGATGAAGATGAATTCGTGGCTACTTCATGCACTCCTCTAACGACAATAGCATCATTTTGGCACTAAACTATTGGGAGTTGGAAGTCATCTTCTCAATTAAATTCCTAGCTTCAACAGGGGTCATGTCTCCTAGGACTCCACCACTAGCAGCATCTATCATACTTCTCTCCATATTACTGAGTCCTTCATAAAATATTGGAGAAGAAGCTGCTCAGAAATCTGGTGGTGAGGGCAACTGGCGCATGGTTTTTGAAATCTCTCCCAGTATTCATATAGGCTTTCTCCACTGAGTTGCCTAATGCCTGAAATATCCTTTTTGATGGTCGTGGTCCTGGAGGCAGAGAAATTTTTTTCTAAGAATACTCTCTTGAGGTCATCCCAGCTCGCGATGGACCTTGGAGCAAGGTAATATAGTCAGTCCTTTGCCACTCCCTCTAAAGAATGAGGGAAGGCCTTCAGAAAGATGTGATCTTCTTGGACATCTGGAGGTTTCATGGTGGAGCAGACAATATGGAATTCTTTCAGATGTTTATGAGGGTCTTCACCTACAAGACCATGAAACTTGGGCAACAAGTGGATCAGTCCAGTTTTAAGAACGTATGGGACATCCTCATCAGGGTATTGAATGCACAAGCTTTCATAAGTGAAATCAGGTGCAACCATTTCCCTTAGAATCCTCTCACGAGGTAGGGGTTGAGCCATATTTTCAGAATGTTCAAAATCAGAATGCTCAAAGTCAAAATGCTCAAAATCAGGATGTTCAAGATTACCAACCACAGAATGCTCAGACTCACTAATAACAGAATGCTCAGGATGCTCAGGGTACTAAATGATGCCTAACTAATCTATGAAATGTCCTATCTATTTTAGGATCAAAGGGTTGTAAGTCACCTGGATTGCCTCTAGTCATGCACTATATGCAGCAATTCTTGTGATTCTGAGACAGGGCAAAAGAGGTGGGCTTAAACTACAACTATACTCAAACAATATCCAAATGAGCTAAAATTTTGTGAGCAACACCCTAAAATCATGAAAAGATAGCACAAAAATTTTCAGACAAAAATTCAAAGTCTAACTATGGAAACTGCCTAAGGAAAGTTTAGAAAAATAAAATAATAAAACTTGAAAAAAAAAACTAGTAAACAAGCTATTTTGGCTAGTTAGAGACCTCAGCCTGCCCACGGCAGGCTGCCATGGTATGCTAAATATTTTTCTACCCCAAATACATATATAATAATAGTCATTCTAATTCCCGGAGCAAAAGTTATGGTCGTTTGAAGTTTTGCTAAACACAAGTTCTCAAATTTTTTTGAATCTCTCAAATCTAGCCACAACAAGTGTTCCTGGTATTTTTCACACAAAAAATGAGTCAAAAGAACCTACCACACCAAAATTCAGCCAAAAATAACAACCCTAACTATCAAAACAAAAATCGCCAATTAAATTTGTGAATGTATGTATACATGATTTTGATGATGTCAAAAGAAGAATTAAACAAGGCTCATTTTGCTTCAAGATTAATACAAGATTGTTTCAACAAACAAAGCCTTGATTCAAGATTTCTTCAAGATCAAGCCTTGCCTCACAATGAAAGGTTTCAAGTCATTCAAGGCACATGTAATCGATTACCAATGGTTTGAAAGTGTGTAATCAATTACACATCATATGTAATCGATTACCAGAGACTCTGAACGTTGGGAATTCAAATTTTAAATGAAGGGTCACAACTGTTCAAGAAAAACAACTGTGTAATCGATTACACTAATTCTGTAATCGATTACCAGAGAGGATTTTCAAGGAATATCGCCAACAGCCACATCTTTTCATTAGATTTGTGAATGGCCATCAAAGGCCTATAAATAGGTGACTTGGGCACGAATTTTATGCAGAGAGTTTTGCTTGGCAAAAATGTCTTATCCTCTCAAAAGACAATGAGAGAGATTCTAAAATAACTTCATTGTCAAATGCTCTCTCAAGAAATCCTTGATCAAACACTTGCAAAATCTATAAGGATTCTTACATGATCTTCATTGTAATATTCTTCTCTTGAAGAGAGAATTCTTCTTCCATTCTTCTTATTCAATGAGATTTGTTAAGAGACTGTGAGTCTCTTGTTGTAAAGGATTCCTGAACACAAGGGATGGGTTGTCCCTGTGTGGTTCAGACTTTGTAATGGATTTTACAAAGATAGTGGAAATCTCAAGTGGGTTGCTTGAGTACTGGACGTAGGCACGGGTTGTGGCCGAACCAGTATAAAACTGTGTTTGCATTCTCTCTTCCCTTATCTCATTTATGTTATTGCAATCAATTTTGCCTTGCATGTTTATAGAACATTATTAAATTGATTGTTGTTGCTTCTTCTGCATTCTAAGCCTATCCCTCTTAAGATTATTGAGGCCACAAGGTCCAACAAAATTGTCACTAGTAGTCACTAATGTAATGCTGTGTGAACAGTAACACATAATCAGTCACTAATTCTGTCACTAAGCATTATTCTCAACAAAACATAAAACTGAAATAGGGGAAGCGTTGAACAAGGGTAATACTAAATTGCAAAACAGAACATCAAATAAAACAGAACAACACACTAACACAATACACTAACACAAAACGAACATACTAAACAAAAGAATTAAACGTAAAACAACTAAACATAAAACACAAATCACTAGCTATTATGAACTTTTGGACCACTACTCCCCGACAATGGTGCCAAATTTGATCGAGGCCGTACCCGAATCAAATAAACATTAGAATGCAGTAACTAGGAACTGATCCTAGGTCGTTTCCAAACGAGCAATGACTAACCAAATGTTCATAATATGCTTCGTTATAACAGTAACAATTGGGGGGTGTGTTGTTTTGTGAATTTAAGAACAAGCAGATTGGAAAATGAAATTAATAGTATTAAAAACGTGTTGTTTCCTCTGATTCAGAAGCCATTCTCTTATCCTAGGTTATGAGGATTTCACCCCTGGCAGTTAACCACTTAATCCAACCCTAATTTAATTTACTAAGCGAAAATCAATTTAGGATTGTCAATATGTGATTAAGCAACATGTACACCAATTAACCCCTTGTTCATTAAGCATGAACGTAATTTAAGCACAGAGGCAATTAATCAAACACGAAGCGTGCATAGATTAACAGAATGCATGTGGGTTAATTGGTGAAGGGAAAACCGATAGGAGAGCAACATTAAAAACAGAACCTCAAAGAGAGTTACGCTTCATCCTCAGAGGGAAACAACACTAGAAATTTAGCCTTCCATAAGTTCAATAGAAGCATAAACGTAAATGAAACTAGAAGCAGAAACGTAAATGAAGCTAAAGGCAGAAAACAAAAAATGAAGCTAAAGGCAGAAAACGAAAATGAAACTAAAGGCAGAAGAAGGAACAGAAACGAAATTGCAATTAGAAGCAGAAAATAGAAAAATGCATTCACGTGAACAGTAACACAAAACTCAGAACGTAAAACCCTAAAACTCCTGAATAATAGAATAACAGAATAGCCTGCATGAATCCCAAGACTGTGCTATTTATAAGGGTCACTCAAAGTCACTGGGCCTGATTACAATATTTTGGCCTAAAACAAAATAAAAATACTAAATAAAAATTGAACGCAATAAAATAAAATTAGACGAAATCTAACAAAATTGTCTTCTCTCTTCAAGTTCAATCTGGCTCAGACCAATTGCTTATAATTATCCTGAAATTGAATTAAAAACACCAAATTAGTCAAGTGGGCCCAATTGATAAAACTGAATAATAAATTTGACAATTAGAGTTAATCAGTAATTAAATTGGTGACAAAAAGGGTTAAGAAATAGGAGAAAATAATGACAAATCAAACACTAAGCTTTGATTTTGAATGCAAGAGAGCATGAAGATAAGAGCATGGTGGTGAGGATTTCCCTTTGGGACAACATTCAGTTTTGGGTTGCACTATGATGTTTTCCTTGCACCTAGAGGTTGGAAATGACTTTCTATCATGTGCTTGTAGGTGTAGGATAGGTAGCTCGAATAACTTAGGTAGCAAAAATGCCTTTGTTAATCATGTGGGTAGCAAAATACTTTCTTTGAAAATAATTGAATGTATGTATATGTTGCATGTTAGGTAGCAAAAATGCCTCATAAAATGTATATATTGCATGATGGGTAGCAAAGATACCTTGTTGGTTTAATTAACTTAGGTAGCAAAGATACCTTGTTAATTTAATTAATTTAGATGCTTTGTGGTTTTTAGTTAAGGTAGGTAGCAAAAATACCTCAAATACATGTAGGCAGCAAAAATGCCTAAAATAACTTAGGTAGCAAAATGCCTTTGTTAGTGTCCTAATTAATTTAGGTAGCAAAAATGCCTTTCTTAATTATGTGAGTAGCAAAAATGCTTTCTTTGAAAATGCCTCATAAAATGTATATATTTTGCAAAGAAAAATGCATCATAAAATGTATATATTTTGCAAAGAAAAATGCTTCACAAAATGTGTATGTTTTACACATTAAGTAGCAAAAATGCCTCCTAAAATGTAAATGTTGAACATTGGGTAGAAAAGGCCTTGTTGATGCAATTAGCAAAATGCCTTGCCAATGGGTAGCAAAATATTGATGTACCTTGACTATGCGTATGTGTGTTTCATAGGTAGCAAAAATGCCTTGAATATACATATGTGGGTTGCTCTAGGTTCACTTCTAGAAAGAGTCATAGGCCATTGTTACCAGAATTTGCTTGTAAAATGGAAATTCCTTGTAAACTAACTTTCCAAATGTTTTTTTCGCAGGAGATGGCTTCGAAGAAGCTTTCCACGAAGAGGTCCAGAAAGGACGCCACTCGAGAAGGCTCCAGCGTTGCCCCAGATTTTGACAGGCACAGATTTCGAATTGCCGACCACCAGCAGTGCTTCAAGGCCATCATGGGATGGTCATTCCACAAAGAGAGGTCGGTCCAGCTTAGGGAGGACGAGTACCCTGACTTCTAGGAAGAGGTAACTCGTAGGTGTTGGGCACCACTTGTGACCCCCATGGCTAAATTCGACCCGGAGATAGTCATGGAATTCTATGCCAACGCCTGGCCCATCGAGGAGGGGGTTCGGGATATGCGCTCGTGGGTGAGGGGTCAGTGGATCCCCTTTGATGCAGATGTCCTCAACCAATTTCTTGACTACCTGCTAATCTTGGAGGAGGGCCAGCAGTGTGAATACGGCCAGAGGAGGAACCAGGCTTCCAGCTTTGACGAGGAGGTTATTGCTCAGCTGTTGTGTATATTGGGGCAGGATTTCGCCTGGACCGTTGCAGGGAGATGGGTGTAGATCATGCGCACCAGCATGACCACCCTTACTCAGATGTGGATGACGTTACTACTCAGCAACATCTTGCCCAGCGACCACAACTCCGACTTCCCCCTGTCGAAGTGTCAGCTGGTGTATGTCATCCTGACACGGATGAGCGTTCACGTGGCTCATTTAATTGCTGACACCATCTATTTATTTCTAGGAATGGCACCTACGAGGCACCCTTTGGACCCGAAAAAGTCCAACAGGGCCCTAGGATTCCCAGCTCTGATCACGGGCCTTTGCCAATTCTATGGAGTGCCCGTCACCCCCAGCAAGGTCATCCGACCTCCTATTACCAGAGCCTTCATCGAGAAGTATTGCACCCCCAGGCAGGCGCAGGATAAGGCACCACAGTAGTAGGCAACGGACGCACCGCGACCACCTTTGGAGTCCACCTTGGCTCACCTACAAAGGTTGGAGTACTATATACGACATGTGGCCAGCCAGCAGGCGGCCAATGACTGAGGACAGGGGCGGCTGCATGAGTATTTTCACCAGTACACTCTTAACTAGCAGGGCCATGTAGAAGCAAACTTCATTGTTTCATGATGATGAATCAAGATTGATTCATGGTGATGAATCAAGATTGATTCAAGGTGTTTTGATGATAACAAAGATGATGACAAAAAGCCCATGAGAATGATTTCAAGATTGAGTCAAGAACAATTCAAGAATCAAGAGAAAGATTCAAGAGAAAGTTTCATCAAGAAGATTCAAGATTCAAGAATAATCAAGATCAAGATTAAAGACTCAAAGATTCAAGAATCAAGAGAAGACTTAATCAAGATAAGTATTAAAAAGTTTTTTAAAACATTGAGTAACACAAGAAGTTTTCACAAAATCATTACCAAAGAGTTTTACTCTCTGGTAATCGATTACCAGTGGTTTTAAAATGTTAAGATTTTCAAGATTCAAAATGAAGAGTCACATCTATTGATGTGTAATCGATTACACCTTTATGGTAATCGATTATCGGTGACTGTTTTCGAAAAATTCATTTCCAAAAGTCACATTTCTTCAAGTGACTTGTTTCTGAAGATTCTTTCAAAAGTCATAACTTTTTTAAGTAATTAGTTTTAAAGGAATTGCCAAGAGTTACAAGTTTTGATTTGAGTCATCAAGAAACTATAAATATGTGACCTTGGCATGAAACAAAAAAAACAATCTCATTCATATTCGTCATCTCTTTCAATCATTCTATTTTTCAATCTATCTTTCAACATCTTCTTTCATTTCTTTCAGAACTTTCTTATTTCATCTTCTCTTCATCTTTCTAAAAGTTTTTGTTCAAAACTTTCTCTTCCAAGAAAAGTTCTTTGTTCAAAAACTTGTGCTATTCATCTTTTTCATTCCCTTCTCCCTTTGCCAAAAAGAATTCGCCAAGAACTAACCACCTGAATTCTTTTTGTGTCTCTCTTCTCCCTTTTCCAAAAGAACGAAGGACTAACCGCCTGAATTCTTTTGTGTCTCCCTTCTCCCATGTCAAAGAATTCAAAACGACACAGTCTGAGAATTCTTTTGATTCTTCCCTTTCCCATAAACAAAAGATTTTAAAGGACTAACCGCTTGAGAATTCTTTTGTTTCCCCATTCACAAAGTTTCAAAGGACTAACAGCCTGAGAACTTTGTCTTAACACATTGGAGGGTACATCCTTTGTGGTACAAGTAGAGGGTACATCTACTTGGGTTGTTGTGACTGAGAACAATAGAGGGTACATCTCTTATGGATCAGTTCTAGCGGAGGGTACATCCACTAGGTTGTTCAAAGAGAACAAGGGAGGGTACATCCCTTGTGGATCTTTGCTTGTAAAAGGATTTTTACAAGGTTGAAAAGAAATCTCAAAGACCACAGGTTGCTTGGGGACTGGATGTAGGCACGGGTTGTTGTCGAACTAGTATAAATCTCTTGTGTTTGTCTTCTTCTTCCCTGCTCTTTTAATTTCCACTGGGCACTTTAATTATTGCTTTTACTTTTGCTAATATTAAGAAGGATAGATTTTTAATTAGTAAAGGTTCGTTAATAATTAATTCAACCCCCCCTTCTTAATTATTCCGAGGCTACTTGATCCAACAGGCCAGGGTTCCACCCCTTACATATGCCCTACTCCAGAGCAGTTTGAGGATGAGGTCGCATGGCAAGGAGACTGGCCCGATACTCAGACAGGGGCAGGACCTACAGGGACCCCCAGAGATGCGGATGGAGCCCAAGAAGATGAGAATATGGCTGAGATCGCCAGACCTGTGATTTCTCCTCATTTAACATTGCTGCTTTCAGTTATTTTGTCATTTTCATTATGATTTACCATTATGGTTTTCAGTTACTTTGACATTGTGATTTGAGGTTACTGTCCGTTGTTGTTAAGTCGAACATGTTGTCATTGTTTAATTTGTCTGTCACAATTACCGCTTCTAGCATATAGTCATACTTACATTACTATGATTTGTCTGAAACGCAAAATGTGTGTAGGCCTTGCAAACTTTCGTTTGCACAAATTTTTCAAAAAACATGTAATCTCGGATATCAACTGTGTTCGGGTGCAAGTTGTTTTTACTCTTTTGTTAGGAAAAATGGCTAAAAAGAAAAAATAAATTGGTTAACTAAAAAGCGAACATGCTTTTGGAAGAAGATGAACTTGCCATTCAGAACACGAGCAGATTTTTTAGAAAAAAAATAATGTGTACACCCGAAGGGTGAATGTTGTGTGTTTTTTAAAACCCCCAAAACAGACTCGGATGAATGCATGAATTGATAAAGGAGCATGTTTTGGAAACACTAGGTTGACTTAAATAGGAAAAATGAATCCTGAGCCCTAGTGTCACATAACCACAAAACTTGATGCTTGAGTGTCCACATGGGTGCATGCATGATCAGTTTTGCACAAATTTCTAAATCATCATTGTTGCATGCGTGTCATGGAAATGATGTGGGACATTCCCTTATCCCGGAACCACTGGCCAAACCAATGCCCTGACTTACATCATGTTCAGCCTTTCTACAAGCCTTTCGAGCCAAAATCTCAAACCCTTCAACCAGCCTTGACCCAGGATGGGAAATTTTGCCCAGGCCCCCGGAAGAAGGAACAGAAGGATCTCTCCGAGAAAGAAGATCCATTCACTGTTAAGCTACAAATGTGCTTCAAGAGAAAAATCCCCGATCGAAGATCGGAAGAAAGCGAAAGAAAAAAGAAGATTCCCGATCAAAGATCGGAAGAAAAAAAAAGAGAAGGAAATTCCCGACCAAAGATCAGAAGAAAGCAAAAGAAAAGGAAAAAAGGAAATTCCCAATCAAAGATTGGAAGAAGACAAGGAAGTGAACAGAAAGGTCTTCAGACCAGACAATATCTGAACAAAATACAGAAATGTCACGAGCAAGAAAGGAAAGAAAGGAAATTGTGACTTACGACACATGAGGCGGACCCCTTCTTGATTACCAACCAGAATCTCTCGCGTTGGCGACTTTTTCGCCCCGCACTAAACAAAAACAGAAAAAGGAACAGGCCAAAATGCCCAGAGCCAAGTTTTTGACCAAAAACACCGTTCCCGAAAAGCCCTATTGATCCATGATCACACATGTAATCTTTGATTTGATAAGAAATGATTTGCAAAATCAAGTCATGACATATCTATGGTTCAGAATTAGGATGAAACACCTGCCTGTGTGAGGTTTATACACTTTGAGTGATTTTCTTCTATTTTTGTTGGACCCAGTGTTTCCTCTAAATGACCGTTTATGAGTGAAATGCCAACATCCTAAATCTCATTTGCGGTTATGAGAAAATTCTGTCAGCATGTTTCTCTCCCCCAATAGACATTGTTTTTCTTCAAAAAAATATATGTTGCTCTGGTCGGCTGGAGGTTTGTTTCTTTGCTAAAGCATGTTCATATTTTAGTGAAAGAAAAAGGAGACTACTTTAGTTTCCTCTTTGTCATCTAGAGACGGCAAGTCCGATGACACACGGAGACCAATATGGTCATCTGCTTCTTTCGCCGAAGACTAGATGTCTATCGACCGAGACCGCAAAAAAGTCTCACCTTTGTCACCCAGGGATAGCAAATTTAATGACATGCAGAGACACCTCATGGTTATCCGCACCTTTCATTAACCAGAGGCAAGCAAGCCCATTGACTCGCAGAGACCAATGTGGTCATCTGCACCCTTCCAAGAGATGTCAGCATCTTCCGATCGAGACTACTTTAGTCTCACCTTGGTCATCCAGAGACAATCAAGGACCAATCATGGTCATCCGTGCCTTCGTCAACCAGAGGCAAGCGAGCCCGTTGATCGAGACTACTTTAGTCTCACCTTCGTCATCTAGAGATGGCAAGCCTGATGACATGTGGAGACCAATCATGGTCATCTGTCGCCTTTGTCAACCAAAGGCAAGCGAGCCCATTGACACACAGAGACCAATGTCGTCACTTGCACATTTTCGTCGAAGACTCAACGTCTATCGACTGGGACTACTTTAGCCCTTTTTTGCCATCCCGAGACAATTGAGTCCGATGGTGCGTAAAGACTGTAATGGTCATGTACTCTTTTGCTATCCAGAGACAATCAAGTCTGATAGCACGCGGAGACACTTCATGGTTATCCGCACCCGCGTCATCCAGAGACGGCAAGTCCGATGACATGCAGAGACAACATATGGTCGTCCGCACCCTTCCTATCCAGAGACAATCGAGTCTGATAGTGTGCGGAAACACCTCATGGTTATCCGCACACTGACTTTCTTTATTTCAAGACCATCAAAGTACCTTTTATCATCCAGAGACAAGCGAGTCTAATGATATTCAGGATGATGGTCATTCGTTTCTTATCATTTTGGAGATTTTGCAGATTTACCTTTGTCATCCAGGGATGATCAAGTCCGATGATGCGCAAAGACTCTTTTCTGCTTACCAGAGACAGTCAAGTTCGATAGCATGCTGAGACATCATGGCTATCCAATTTTATCACTTTCAAGGCACTGAGGTTTTTGCTGATGCTCCTGATGCCTTTTTTGGTCTTTCTGATTGACAGGTTTCGCTGATTGAGCTATTGGTCGATCAGTTGAGGTTCAGCTCGAATGAAATTAGTGTCTTATCTTTACTTCTCTTTTATCTCCAATAAAAGATAAGTAAAGAGGGGTAACTGTCATACCCTAATTTCATCCGGGGACACTTGTTGTCGGTATGCGGACCTTGGTTGATCACTTTAGGACACTTAAACAAGCATCGTCACGTAATCCGTGAAGTTCCGCGACGTTTCGGAAAGAAAACAAGCATCGTCATGTAATCCATAAAGTTCCACGATGTTTCGGAATGAAATCAGCCAAAAACACGAAAATGGGGGTGTACTTATCAAAATGTGGGGTATGAATAGCAAATGGGCCCATTTGGGCCCTCCCAAAATATTTTGGAGAAAAGGTTGCTTCTGGTGGAAGCAACCCAGGGACGAGCTGGGCAACAACCACCTCCAATTTTCTCCTATAAATAGGGGAAATGGGCTGAGCTTGATGGGTCCAACAATTTTTGCATTGAGCTTTCACTTGAAATTAGTGAGGAGAAGAGAAAGAAGGGAAAAATTCCAAGCCGAGGTGCTTCCATAACGCTTCCGAGACGTTTTCGTGAGCGATTCCGTGAAAGTTCTTCATTGTTCTTCGTTCGTTCTTTGATTCTCAATCGGTAAGTTCTCAAATTCGAAGCTTTCAATTCATTCTATGCACCCTCAGTGGTGCATTCTTGTTTTGTATGCTTTCATTCTTACTTCATTTACTTTCGGTATTCTTTTCTTCTGTTTTTAACGAGTTTCAACCGATCATTTGTGTTGTAATCTTATTAATCTCTGTTAAAACAAAATTCAACCGATCGTTCACGTCGTAACCTCGGTTGAATAAAAAAAAGAAAAATAATAATAAAATAATCAAAATATCTAAAATAATAATAAAATAATCAAAAAGCCCCAATCGGACATTTTACTTTGAAAGTTCCTTTAACTGAGTTGATAATAACCAAGTGAAACAAAGGCTAAAATCCACTCACAAATCAAGCTTTGTCCGCAAAAAGGTCACTTGAAACCGTTTTAAGTTCCAACGCCTTAAACGGTCCTCTTTGCTTTTATCGGTTAACATGGAACGTTCTAAAGTATAAAATCAATACACCGTGTAACTTTACCATTTTTCAAAGAACTACGTAGGTCTGAGTTCCTCATCACAAATCGAGGATATGTAGGAGCAAAAGCCCCGCTTTTATCGACCCCAAAAGATAAAAAAAAACATAAAAAGGGAAAATAAAACAATTTGAAGTCATGGTATTGCACATTTAATTAAAGGTTGTCGTCTCTTGTGACGGATGTGTGGGGTGCTAATACCTTCCCCATGCGTAAAAACAACTCCGGAACCTTTCATACTTAAAGTTCATAGATCCACTTTTGGTTTTTCTAACGTTTTCCTCAAATAAAAGTTGGTGGCGGCTCCACATGTTTTTCTCCCTAGGAAGATGTACCCGTGAGTCTCGCGTCGCCCTCCCTCCGAATGGTAGATTGTGACACCAACCATATCTTGTAAGGATTAAATGCTATGTTTACTTGAGAGTCATAATTAGCATTCATCAATTCAATTGATTAGTTAACCTTCTGGATAGAGATCACTCTGGTTCTTTGCTTGGAGCAACTGAAGGTTTGAAGGCTAGTACTCTCTTTCTTCCGGTTGTTGAAAAAGCAATAGTATGTTTTATTTTTCTTTTATAATTTATGGATACTTTGCACACTTTTTCTAAAATACACTGTCAAATATTAAATTGTTCTTCTTTATCAGGCTGATGTACCTAATCTTAAGGATGCTTTGGGGTCAATAGTTGATGTAATGCAGGCAATGGCATCCTTGATATACTCTCTTTCTTCAAAGGTGATTTTTTTGTATATTTAATAGTACAATTTTTTCTATCGTGTTATTAAATCCTTGCATATAATATGTATAATTAATTAGAGGGAAGAAAAAAAGTATACATGTATGCATTTTTTTTGGTAGAACCAAACATATGTATAATCTAATGGACAGGTGATAGATAGAAATTACAATAATTAAGACTAGTGTGAGAATGTGTAGTTTTCTTCCCTTTTTCAGATCCATTATTAGTTTGGCAAAATTGCACTTTTGGTCGTCCAGTTTATCTCCAATTTCGGATTTGGTCCCTGTGACATCCTGGAATTTCTACCCGGAATTTTGTAAGTATTACATTTAAATAATTTTATATATATATATATATATATATATATATATATATATATATATATTCTTGGTAAAAGTATGTATATTGGGGGAGAAATACGCGAGTTAGACTAATTAACATAATTGGACGGTTATATATTAATTCGCAATTAATTAGTCTAAAAATTATCGTTTTGTATGCAACTTATAATTAAACAAAACCAACCTCTGAACCGCGCTCAGGGTTTCATTCTGAGCGTTTTGATATATATATTGCCTACCTTTGAAAACAGGCCCCGACGAATGAAGAGAAACGCAAAAAACTGGAACCGGAGAGGCTGCACGCAAACTGAGGCAACATTTTAGCATCCGAAAAAGGTCCAGTTTTTTTCCCTTCTTTTATGGCTGAGTATGTGGTCAAATCAAAGGAAAAGGTGGGCCTTTTTTGCTCCAATCAAAAAAGGACATGTGGAATTGCTTTTGAAAAGAAAATGAAAAAGAAAAGAAAAACCATTTTTTTTAAAAAAGCCAAAAACTTCCAGCACAGCCTTCCCTTTTCTTCTTCCACGTTTCTTTCTTCCTTTTCTTCTCCACCATTGTTGTCTCTCTTCAAGCTCCAAATCCCCCTTCATTTCCACACCAAATTGCAAGATAAAGTTGTTTTTGGAGTCTAGGAGCCTACCTCTACCTCGTGGGACCTTCAATTTTAGGTAAGGGTGGACTTCTTCTCACTTGAAATCTGTGGGTGTTGGGTTCTTGGGAGCTATAATGGGTAGTTCTACTAGGTTATTGCTTTAGGGTAGTTTTTTGTGAAGGAAATTGTTGTAACTATGCTAAACTTGACATGTTTGATGTAAGTAAGACTGCCCATGTTGATTTAGGGTTCAATAATGATGTTTTGATATATATATATATATATATATATATATATATATATGTGTGTGTGTGTGTGTGTGTGTGTGTGTGTGTGTGTGCGCGTGTGTGTGTGTGTGTGCTTAAAATGTAGATAGAAAACTGGTAGAGAGGATGGGGAGAGTTAGCTTAGAGTTAAATGTGGGAATGGTAGTGTTGTAGGTGGAAAATGGTGAGATTTTGAGGTTTAGAAAGCCAAATTTGGGGTTAGTGGAAATTTGAGTTTAAAGTGAGTTGATTCTAGTTTAGAATGTCAATTAAGACTTGTAGGAAAGCTTGGTCAGAGCAAATGAGGAAAATGAGTGGCAAATGTGAAAGGAAAGAGCCATGTATAGTGTAAATTGAGTGTTGAGAGGTCAAATTTTTAATAGGTGGAGATTTTACCTTAAAATTAGTTTGAGCAAGTCTAATTCAATGTTATAGACTTGATGAAGATGAGTATTTACCCCAAAATCACCAAATTTTCATTTTGACCTTTCAAACCTTGAAAATTCACTAAATTTGGTGGGTTTTGGATACCTATAATTTGCTTTACCTTGGTTTGAAGTTTGTTTTTGGGCTTGAACATGATTTATACATGGTTTAGGACTTGTAGGATCCAATTTGAGTGGAATTGGATGCATGCAAGCTAGATTTCGAAAATCTGCAAAGTTATGCAGAAAAACTGCCCAATTATGCAGAAAAAAACTGGTTATGCAGTGCTAGTTCCTGCTGTCACAGGAAAGGTAGTATATCTCGTGTTCTAGACATTCATTAGCAGATCCCAACGGTCAAAACTTAGATTTCTCTATTAGGAACCCCCTGTTAAATTTTCAAGGCGATCCAATGGTTAACGAATCGGAACAAAAAGGATTTTACTGAGGTATGTGGATAGGAAAAACTCTGTGGAATTCAAATGAATCTTGTGTAAAGATTTCTGCCTCCACTCTGTTTTTTTTAAGGTAGTTTCATGACAAATGGGATTGAATTGATTTGAAATTGTGAAAGCTTGTAGGGGTTGATGGGGACCCGGTGCTGAGAGGAACGAGGAGAAGGGCTACGTACGGGTGCGTGAGCTCAATTTAAAGGTGGGCAACTGGGGATGGTGTGCTTATGCCTGGGCTTGTGGAAATGGGATATTTGTTTTGCGCCATCGCCCAATCGCCACCTAGTACCACATATGACGGGTTCCCCATAACCCAATAAGCTCGGTGTGAGAAAGTGTGGAAGAGTCAGTCTTCCAACATTTATTAGTTGACCACAGAGCGGTACTTGAGGATATGTCGCGGGGGTCAGGAGACCTTGGGGATGTCAGGTGGGGTGCTATTGCCCAAAACCAAGCTTGACCAATCCCGACCCACCCCGGGCATAGTCAGCCAGTGAGAACCAGTGATGTACCTAAGCAGGTGAGCTCCTGGCAGTCAACCAATAAAGGAACAAAAGTCCATGAAGCAGGGAGGCTTGTGTGGCGGCTGGCCAGCTATCTATCTTGGGTTGTTATCTGAAAAATTCCCTCTGGTAATCGATTGCCATTTGTGTGTAATCGATTACTGGGTTTAAAAATTGAAATAGGACGTTCAGTAGCTTCTGGTAATCGATTACCAATTGTGTGTAATCGATTACATAGTGTTATATGCTACTGGTAATCGATTACCAATTGTGTGTAATCGATTACACAGTTTTATATGCTACTGGTAATCGATTACCAATTATGTGTAATCGATTACATAGTGTTATATGCTACTAGTAATCGATTACCATTTATGTGCAATCGATTACACAGTGTAACTTTTAGGTTCCAATGTGCAAAGGCTATTGTAATTCGTTTTTGGGCACTGATAATCGATTACATACTTTGGTAATCGATTACCAGAGAGGAAATCTCTTGAAAAAGACATTTTGACTATGCGTAGCCGTTATGGGACACATTGTATTGTTACCTGTGTAGTTAGATTTCTTGTGAAAGAGTCTACCTTCCTTCTTTTATCTCTTGTAGACTGCGATGGCAGCGCAGTTGATCCATGATCGCGTTGTGATGGAGTGCCTAGAGGGTGTTTGGGAGACCCTCAAAGGCAATGAGAGGTGCCGATTCCGTGGCACAATTTGACTCACTGCTACTTCGCTAGTACATCCGGAGCAACCCGCACGCACACTTCAGCAGCCTGTGGAGTGGATACTACCTACACCTACTCCATATCGACTAGTTGAGCCGGTTCAAGTGATAGAGGTGTCATCCTCTGAAGAGGATCTTGAAGAGGACCCAAAGGAGTTACCTCCTGAACCTGGTATGGACGCCCCTGACTTACCAGAGCATGATGAGGACCCACTCCCCGATGTTGATTCTCCAGAGGATATTATGTCAGCATCTGAGGCAGACTCTACAGAGGAGAGTGGCCCTAGAGGGACAGCGAATAGTGACGACTCTTCATCATACCAAACGGCTCCTTAGATTAGGCGTACATACTTTTTGTGGGTGGGTGTATCTAGTTCATACTGTTAGGTTTACTCTTTTGATTTTTTTTTGGGTGGGTAGACCTCTTGTATAGAAATTTTGATGATTGTATATATTGTGGCTAAAGCCACCACAGTTGTTACCTTTGCTCTGGATGTCACTGTGCTATTTTGCAAACTCCCATATTTTGGACAGTTTTTTATGATGGAAACAATTATGTTTTATCTTGTTATTTGAAAAAGAAATGTTAATGAACTTTATTTGAAAAGAGTTTACCGACCGCACCTTATTATTTCTCACGTGACGACCTAAAATGATGGCTGGTATATTTTTGAAAGAGAAAAATAGTTTGGAGGTTATGAGTGATAAAAAAGAAATGAATCCAAATAGAGTTGTGAACTGGTCATTCAGGACTCTATAGTGATAATTTTCCTTCTGAAATTAATTATCGTGTAATGAATAACAGTGCGAAAAAAAAAGAGAGAAAAAGAAATTTCCTATGCTTTCTGCTATTTAATTTATTACTATTAAACCAGTCATTATTTAGGGACGCCACAATTGGTGGTATCAGGGCAAAAGTTGGATTCTAGTGAACCTGTCCATTGTCTTACTGTGTGAATGCTTTGTATCTCTGAAACTTGGAAGTAGGTTTCGGGGAGTGACGTTAAGTTACAAATTGTGTGTAATTCTACCCTCTTGTCTTAAGCAGGAATGTGCAATTGATTTAGTAGAATTGTTGTGTGTATATATATATAGAGAGAGAGATATTGTTATAACTGTCATAGCCTATATGGTACACTCTCTCAGTAGAATTTCTTGGATACTAATAGCTTCCCTACAGGTTAGGTATGGCAGGACGTGGTAGGGATCATAACCGTGATGTCCTCGACCGCATCACAGCTGTGCTGGAAACTCTAGTGCAGGAACGTGATGTGGAGCTGGAAGAGTATCGGAGACTCATGGCTTTCCATAAGAACCACCCGCCGAAGTTCAGTGGGGACTATGATCCAGAGGGTGCTAGGTTATGGTTAGCTGAGACTGAGAAGATTTTTGAGGCGATGTGTTGCCTCGAGGAGCATAAGGTTCCTTATGTGACGTTCATGCTCCAAGGAGAAGCCGAGAACTGGTGGAAGTTCGTGAAACCTACATTAGCAGCACCTGGAGGCGTGATTCCTTGGAATGCCTTCAAGGACAAAGTGTCACACAAAATTAGAGGGAAATTTGAATTTCTATTCAAATTTCACTTGAATTTGAAATTGAATTTGTGGAGCCAAATTTTGGAGCCAAAATTTCACTAATTATGATTAGTGAATTTTAGCTATGGTTCAACCACTAATCCAAGATCAAGTTCAACATTCTCCACTAAGTGTGCTTAGGTGTCATGAGGCATATAAAGCATGAAGGACATGCACAAAGTGTGACTCTATGATGTGGCAATAGGGTGTAGCAAGAAAATGCTCACCTCCCCCTCTAAAATTTAATTGGATTGGGCTTCTCCCAATTCAATTAAATTTATTTCCAACCACACACATCAAATATTCACTTAATGCATGTGAAATTACAAAACTACCCCTAATACAAAAACTAGTCTAGGTGCCCTAAAATACAAGGGTTGGAAAATCCTACACTTCTAGGGTACCTTACCTATATTGTGGAGCCCTAAATACAAGGCCAAAAAAATAATGAAACCTTAATCTAATATGTACAAAGATAAGCGGGCTCATACTTAGCCCATGGGCCCGAAATCTACCCTAAGGCTTATGAGAACCCTAGGGCCTTCTCTTGCATCTCTGGCCCAATCTTCTTGGAGTCTTCTATCCAATGCCCTTGCAGGGTAGGATTGCATCAGGGGAAGTATATTGATAATGAGAGCATTGTGGTGGTAGGCAACTGTAGTGCAATGATACAGAGGAAGCTACCAAAGAAGTTTAAAGACCCTGGGAGTGTGACTATCCCTTGCACCATAGGGAAGGAGTTGGTAGGAAAGGCCCTTATTGACTTAGGGGCGAGCATCAACCTGATGCCCCTATCAATGTGCAGAAGAATTGGTAATCTGAAGATAGACCCTACTAGGATGACGCTTCAGCTAGCAGACCGCTCAATCACAAGACCGTATGGGGTGGTAGAAGAAGTCCTAGTCAAGGTCTGCCACTTCACCTTTTTAGTGGACTTTGTCATCATGGATATCGAAGAAGACACGGAGATTCCTTTTATCTTAGGTAGACCCTTCATGTTGACTGCCAACTGTGTGGTGGACATGGGGAATGGAAATCTGGAGATGAGCATTGACATTCAGAAGGTGACCTTCAACCTGTTTGAAGCAATAAAATATCTAGAGGAGAACAGGAAGTGCTTCAAGGTGGAGGAAGTTGACAAGGAAAACATTAGCGCTCTTGCAACTCCACAGACTTCGCTGGAAAGAGCTTTGGTAAATGTTGTAAACTGCTTAACCAGTGAAGAAGAAAAAGGTCTTAAAGCTTGCCTGGAAGACTTGGATTGAGAAGACAACATCCCTGAGGGGGAAGCCAGCTTCGAGGAACTGAAGAGCGAGATTCCATCCGAGAAGAAGAAGGTAAAATTGAAGATATTTCCTAACCATTTAAAGTATGTGTTCCTAGAAGAAGATGAGACCAAGCCTGTGGTGATCAACAATGCACTCACATCTGAAGAAGAAAACAGGTTAGTAGAAATTTTGAAAAGACACAAGGAAGGAATTGGGTGGCATATATCAGACCTCAAAGGTATCAGCCCTACCTACTGCATGCACAAGATAATGATGGAAAAAGATTACAGACCAGTCCGATAACCCTAGAGATGGCTAAACCCAACAATGAAGGAAGAGGTAAGGAAGAAGGTGCTCTAGCTTCTAGAGGCTGGGCTTATCTACCCCATCTCTGATAGTGCTTGGGTAAGCCCAGTATAGGTGGTACCGAAGAAAAGGGGAATGACAATCATTAAAAACGAAAAGAACGATCTAATACCAACAAGGACTATCACGGGCTGGAGAATAGGATCATTTTCCTTTGCCTTTCATGGATCAGATGCTGGAGAGGCTTGCAGTACAGACATACTACTGGTTCTTAGATGGATATTCAGGATACAACCAGATTGTTGTGGACCCCAAGGATCAGGAGAAGACGACCTTCACATGCCCTTTTGGTGTCTTTGCTTATAGACGGATGCCATTTGGGTTATGTAATGCACCTGCCACCTTCCAAAGGTTCATGCCGGCCATTTTTTCAGATATGGTGGAGAAAAGCATAGAAGTATTCATGGAAGACTTTTCAGTGTTTGGGCCCTCATTTGAAAGCTGCTTTAAGAACTTGGAGATGGTACTACAACGGTGCATAGAGACTATCTTGGTGTTGAATTGGGAGAAGTGCCACTTCATGGTTCGAGAAGGCATAGTCTTGGGCTATAAAATTTTAGCCCAAGGGATTGAGGTAGATCGGGCAAAGATAGAGGTCATTGAAAAGTTTCCGCCACCATCAAATGTTAAGGGCATCAGAAGCTTCCTAGGGCATGCAGGGTTCTACAAGAGGTTCATCAAGGACTTCTTAAAGATTGCAAAGCCACTGAGTAATATGCTAAATAAGGACATGGTTTTCAAGTTTGATGAAGAATGTTTAGCAGCATTCCAAACCCTGAAGCACAAGCTCACAACCGCACCAGTAATGATTGCACCTGACTGGATCAAGGAATTTGAATTGATGTGTGATGCTAGTGATATTGCAGTGGGCGCAGTTCTATGACAGAGGCAAGACAAGGTATTCCATGCCATCTACTATGCTTGCAAGGTCCTTAATGAAGCACAAATGAATTATGCCACCACGGAGAAAGAGATGCTAGCCATTGTCTTTGCCTTGAAGAAATTCAGGTCATATTTGGTAGGGTCGAAGGTCATAATTTTCACTGATCATGCTGCTATCAAGCACCTTCTCACCAAAGCAGATTCCAAACCAAGGCTGATTAGATGGGTCCTGCTGATACAAGAGTTCAACATTGTCATCAAAGATAAGAAGGGATATGAGAACGTGGTAGCTGATCACCTGTCCCATTTAAAGAATGAAGGAGTAACGAAAAAAGAACCGGAGGTAAGAGGAGAGTTTCCAGATGAGTGCCTCTTGCAAGTTGCCATGAGACCTTGGTTTGCTGACAAGAATAATTATAAAGCCACAGGGATCATTCCAAAAGAATTTAACTGGAGTCAGAAGAAGAAATTTTTACATGATGCCTGCTTCTATGTATGGGATGACCCTCATCTGTTCAAGTTGGGAGTTGATAATCTGCTAAGGAGGTGTGTTACAATGGAGGAAGCATAGAGCATTCTTTGGCACTGCCACATTTCACTTTATGGCGGTTGTTAGTCTATGAATACGACTAACTTTTGTGTATAAAACCTGTGTAAATTGTATCAAACTCCTCTAATTTATGGTTATTTTGTAGTGTTGTAATTACTTTTTGTTAAAGATACGTAATAAATACTTAGTACTCTCATTTTGTGTGTTTAATAATCATTTCTCTCAATTTTAGGTTAATTAGGCAAGTTTGTGAAGTGCTAATTTTCATCTGCTCGCTAAGCTAATCTGCTGGCTTAGCAAGCCATCCGCTGAGTGTAACACTCCATTGGCTGAGTGCAAGGAAGAATCTGGAAGAAGGATGAGTTGTGCATGTTTGCTGAGCAAGGGCTCATCCTGCTAAGCGCACTGCTTGAGTCCATCCACTGAGCGAGAAGACGCGCGCTAAGTCGAAATTCACTAATGCACGCTAAGCGGTCCATAGTTGTGCTAAGTGCAAAAGCACTAACAAGGCTACCTATTTAAGCCTGAAATCAGAAATGGAGAGGGAGTTTGGGCAATTCTTGAAGCTTTTGCATGTTTAGAGATTTCTAGAGAGAGAAAGGTCCAAGTTCTAGAGTGTTTTGAGAGCTTTTGTTGTGCGAAGACTGGCAGAGAATTGAGCGTGAAGAGGAAGCCATCCTGAGAGCATGAGATGAGTCTGTGAGTGATTGTGAGATTCTAGAGGTGGAGGAGACATTCCCACTACTTGTATTTCTTCAATCCTTCATTTTTCTCTTCCCTTTGTTGTAAAGGAAGCTTCCAAGATATGGAGAGCTAAATCCTCTGTTGGTTCTTCCTTGTACGTACTTGATGTAAATACCCATATATCTATTTAATGATGTTTTATGTGTTCTCTGTGCTATCAGTACATCATTTCAGTGTGCTTTTACCTTGATCATGTAGATGCATGCTTTGTTATGATCATGCAACAGTGGAAACTGGTCTGATTCTTAGAACTTG
Source organism: Glycine max (assembly GCF_000004515.6). Classification (NCBI taxonomy): domain Eukaryota; kingdom Viridiplantae; phylum Streptophyta; class Magnoliopsida; order Fabales; family Fabaceae; genus Glycine; species Glycine max. The sequence continues at coordinate 31,283,826 of NC_038245.2, forward strand.
ATAGGATGGGGCTAGTTTATCGTATTATCACGAGGGATCGGGGTATAGTAACCTAGTTGTTGTATGTTTGTCTTAATGCGGTTCTGGTCGAGTTTAGTCCAACAAGAGGAATATGAGGATAATGCTTTGTCAGGATTAGGCTAGACTATCATGAGGAATCGGGGTTTAGCATTTCAGGAGACACCATAGAACACATGAGCATTGTTAAGTAGAGAATATCCTTATAACATCAGGCACCTAATAGGAAGACCAACATGTTGTCTACTTGTCTTTACACATCATTACTCACGTGATTTTCCTTTTAATAGTTAGTTTACATACCTGTTCATAGTCCACACATATCTTTTCAAACTAGACACCTAATTACTGAATATAGCTTTACCAAGTAACACAAGTTCCTCGAGAGTTCGATACTCGGTTCTTACCATTTTACACTACTTGCGCGATCCGGTGCACTTGCTGGGTCGAACAAGTTTTTGGCGCCATTGCCGGGGAACTTCATTCTATTTGGAAAGTTAGTTCATTCCTAGGTGTCTATTCTTTATTATTTAATAAACTGTGAATATTTACTTTCTATTCATATTTGTCTTCCTCTTGAACTGGATAACCGCTGTTTCTGTTAGTGTTTTATATGCATAGATCTCCCACAAGCAATTTAGTTCCTCTGGACTTGGAGATTAAAGCTACATTGAGAAGGAACAGAGCCGAGAGGAGAAAAAAATTACTGCAAGACGGGACAGTAGTGTCCATTCTTGAGGAAGAAACTCATTTTTCTGATTCTACATCATCCGACTCACCATCATCAAGGGAATCCGCAACCTATTTACCAGAAGTCGTTTCCATGGCTGATGAACACCAGCAAAGAGTTACCCTTAAGGACTATTCAAGCAGTTCAGTACTGTAATTCTTTACCAGCATTGCACATCCTGAAGTTCAAGCTCACAACATAAACTACCCTAATTCTTTGATTCATTTAATATAGGGGAACTTATTCCAAGGATTACCAAATGAGGACCCCTATGCACATTTAGCGACATTCATTGAAATCTGTAACACTGTAAAGATTGCAGGCATGCCAAATGAAGCCATTAGACTCAATCTATTTTCATTTTCCTTGGTAGGCGAAGCCAAGAGGTGGCTCTACTCATTATGGGTAACAGTCTGAAAACCTGGGAAGAAGTTGTTGAAAAGTTTCTGAAGAAATATTTCCCGAAGTCAAAGATTGCGGAAGGGAAAGCTGCAATCTCTTCATTTCATCAATTCCCAGACGAGTCCTTAAGTGAAGCGTTGGAGATGTTTAGAGGTTTATTGAGAAAGACTCTCACCCATGGGTTCTCTGAGCCAATTCAATTGAATATGTTTATAGATGGGCTGAGACCACAAACTAAGCAACTGCTAGATGCTTCAGCAGGGGAAAAAAATAAAGTTGAAGACCCCTGAAGAGGCAACTGAGCTAATTGAGAATATGTCAACCAGCGATTGATCGAGACCATACCCGAATCAAATAAACATTAAAATGTTGTAACTAGGAAGATCCTAGGTCGTTTCCCAACGAGCAATGATAAACCAAATGTTCATAACAGATAGTAGGAAATAGTAACAAATTGGGTGGTGTATGCTTTTGTAAATTAAACAGCAAGTAAAATTGAATTAGAAAATATCAAAATTAAAATACGTTGCTTCCCCTTGATTCACAAGCAAGTCTCTTATCCTAGGTTGCGAGAATTTATCCTTTATCAGTTCAACCACTTAATCCAACCCTAAATTAAATTACTAAGCGAAATTCAACATAAGACATTCATTATGTGATTAAGCATCACATACACCAATTACTCATAAAAGATAATTAAGCATGAACGTAAATTAAGCGCAGAGACAATTAATCAAGTACTAAGCATGCTTGAATTAATAGCAACAAATTCAGAGTAATTAGTGAAGAGGAAAAAGAACTGAACAGAATTTAACAATAATAATAGAACTTCAAAGAGAAATGTGCTTGATCCTCAAGAGAAAACAATGTTAGGGACTTAGCCTTCCATTAATCAATTAGAGAATGAAATTATAGATTGAAGAACAAAATTTTATTGCTAAAAACGAAAAGTCTGAACTGGAATTGTAAAAAACGAAAAATAAAAGAGAAAGAGAAGAGAGACTAAAACTAAAAACGAAAAAATAGAAGAGAGAGAGGAGAGAGAGAGAGGGCTAAACTAGAACCGTGGTGCTGTCATATAGTTTTTCAGCCCTGAAGCTTACAAATCTGTTTTTAATCCAAGCCCATAAGTAAAATCAAATCAAATCTAGATAAGATAAGATCTAGATGAAATAATGTCTAGATGAGATCAAATCTAAATAATATCTAGATAAGATAAGATCTAATTTTGTAGAATAAAATAGTTTACCCTCTTCAAGTCCAAGCCCAATTCTGGATTCAAGCCCAATGCTTCATTAATTCCTGAAATTAGATTAAAAACATCAAATTAGCTGAATGGGCCCAAATAATAAAACTGCCTAATTAATTTGACAATTAAGACTAATTAATACTTAAAATGGTGCAAAAAGGGTTAAGAAATAAGAGAAAATAATGGCACATCAACACCCCCCATACTTAGCCTTTTGCACTCCTGGGCAAAATGAAATAAAGAACAAAATCCAAGGATATCAAAGAAAGACAAACAAAAACATTTACATATTTCTCACTGAACATCAAGGAATGAAAGGAATGGGTAACATCTAACATGAAGAGATCCAAAGAGTCAAGACATTCGTGAAAACCATCCAAGCAACCCAATCATGGCAAAATAATTAATCAGCTCAATAATGAAAAATGATTAAGCCTCATAAGGTATACACTTTATCTCTCAAGTGTCTAGGCTACTGTTTACTCTTGAAGCACCCATGAAAACAAACACCACATAGACTTGGAAAAATTCTAAAATTGACAAACAACTTGACAACACATGCATATGAGGATCAAAAGGTCTTTAAAGGTTGTAATGGGGCCAAGGACAAGGTAGGGAAAAAATATGGAATAAGTAGCTAAATCCCAAAGGAATAGAGGAGCAATGGGGAATAAGTGGAAATTAAGCACAAGTAGTAAACCCAAACCCTCTAATATCAACAAAATCAATCAAGGCTCTCAAATCAAGTCCTCATAACAAGACCTCATTTATTCAACTTCACTTCTTTTCTTTTTCTTCTTCTTTTTTTTTTTGAACAATACGAATTTGTAGAATTTGCAGCAATTGAAATTTTTTTTTCAATTTTTTTTTTGAAGAATGAATTTGAAGATTAAAGCAAGAACTAGGCAATATACAAATACATCAAGCATGGCCAAAATAAAACATTAAGCATGGCCAAAAATCATATCTTCCAATGAAACATACCCCCCCCCCCCCCCCCCACACTTATTCCCAGCTTATTCCCAAAACAATTCCAAAGCTCCAAAATTCCTTAAGGGTAAGGTGATATCATGGTTTTTCACTTAAGGCTTGTAATGAGCTTCAAAACAAAGAAAGGGGAACATAGGCTCAAAGGGGCTATCAAAGGAATTAATTCAAGGTAAGTCCATTTGGCAAGAAGCTTATAAGAACAAAATTGCCTAAATCATTTCCAAATATGCATGTGAATTAGGAAGCATCAACAAGAATTAAGCCAAGGCTATTGTGCAATCAATCAATGGGGAAAAACACACCAAAAGATTATGATGATGGATGGCTCAAATTCTGACAAAGGTAAACTTATCACTTTCAAAACTATCATGACTTGTAGAGGAAAAATAAAGATTTCAAATCACACAATGTCAAGAGACTTTTATTTTCAGAACAAATACCCATTTCTTGAACATATCCTATAATTCAAAGAAAAACATGCAAAGTTGTACATGCAAACAAAATTGACCAAAATTAAACTAGAACCCAACAAAACTAGAAAGAATTGACCTAAAATATTAAACTAGAAACCCAACAAAACTAACAAAATTAAACTAATTTAACACAACTAACAAAACCAAAACCAAAGAATACACTCCCCTCCATACTTAAACAACACATTGTCCTCAATGTAGCACAATTAAAAGATTAAGAGCAATTAAACCATCAAATAGAATCAGACAAATGTAATAAAATTAAAGGAGGAGATAGGAAAAGAAAAACTCCCTAAGTCATGGTGGAAAGGAAGTAAGCTGAAATAAGGAGATCTTTTGAGCAAGGACAACCCCCAATGTGTAATTGGATGCATCGCACATTAGCTCAAATGGGGTTGTCCAATCAGGTGCCTGAATGATAGGGGTGGTAGTAAGTGTTCTTTTGAGGCAATGAAAGGCCTCTTTGCATTTATCATTAAAGTCAAACTCCACCTCCTTTTGCAACAAGTTGGATAGTGGAAGGGCTACCTAGCTAAAATCTCTTATAAAGCACCTGCAGAATCCTGCATGACCAAGAAAAGATCGCACCTCTCGCACGTAAGAGGGGTAAGGCAATTGTGAAATAACAGAAATTTTTGCAGGATCTACTTCAATGCCCTTTTTGGAAATAATGTGGCCTAAAACTATACCTTGCTCAACCATAAAATGACATTTTTCAAAATTTAGAACAAGGTTAGTTTTAGTGCATCTATTCAAAACCTTTTCCAGACTATCCAAACAAACATCAAAAGAGAATCCATATACAGTGAAATCATCCATAAACACCTCTATGCAATTTTCTAAAAAATCACTAAAAATACTAATCATGCACCACTGGAAGGTACCAGGGGCATTGCACTGGCCGAAAGGCATCCTCCTATAGGCAAAAGTGCCGAAGGGGCAGGTGAATATGGTCTTTTCCTGATCCTCAAGAGCAATAGTGATTTGCATATAACCAGAAAAACCATCAAGGAAACAGTAGTGAGATTTACCAGCGAGGCGTTCAAGCATCAGGTCAATGAATGGCAGTGGAAAATGATCTTTTTTGGTAACCTGGTTTAGCCTCCTATAGTCGATGTAGACTCTCCAACTGTTCTGCACCCGAGTAGGAATCAACTCCTCCTTCTCATATTTTATCACAGTGAGGCCGGTTTTCTTCGGAACTACCTAGACAGGACTCACGCATTGGCTGTTGGAGATAGGATAAATGATTCTAACTTGCAAAATCTTGGTTACCTCCTTCTTCACTGCATCAAGAATCACTAGGTTGAGTCTTCTCTGTGGTTGTCTTACTGGTTTAGCCCCATCTTCTAAATTTATTCGATGCATACATGTGGATGGGCTAATACCAGGAATGTCCGCCAGGGTACAGCCTATAGCTTTCTTATGCTTCATGAGAATAGATAATAGCTTCTCCTCTTGCTCATCAGCAAGGGAGGCAGATATAATTACTGGAAAACTTTTGCTATCATCCAAGTAAGCATATTTTAAATTTGATGGCAGAGGCTTCAATTCTGGTGTGGGCGGCTGGATAATGGTAGAAAGAGATGATTTCTCAGGCTGTACCTCATAAAGAAAGTCAGAGGTATGTGTACTTCCTAAAACATGGTTAGTTCTATCTGACTTTAGAAAATCAATCTCAAGAGGTAAAACATCACCAGACATGTAATCAATATAAATTTCAAATTCACTCTCAGCATCAAATTCAGACATATGATTAAGTACAAATTCAGATTCAATGCATGAAGAGTGACAGGCATGCAGATTACAATGAAGATTAGTCATGTATTCATCAACAATATTGTTAATTATTTCAACACGAAATACATAAAGATCTTCATATGGGTGTTTCATAGCATCAAGAATATTAAAATGAAAAGTTATATCACCAAACTCCATAGATAGTGTGCCTGCATATACATCTATCTTAGTTCTAGCAGTTTTCATAAAAGGTCTGTCTAGAATGATGGGAACTGATCCTTTAGAAAATTCCTCCTCCATGTTGAAAATATAAAAATCAACATGGAAAATCAGTTCACCAACTCTAACTAAGACATCCTCTATGAAACCAGCAGGATAGACAACACTTCTATTAGCTAAATGAATTACCACATCAGTTGACTGCAAAGGACCTAGAGATAGAGAATTAAAAATAGACAGAGGCATAACACTAACAGAAGCTCCTAAATCTAGCATGGCATTGTCAAACTTACTATTCCCTATAATACAAGGTATGTTGAATGTACCTATATCTTTACATTTTTCAGGGATTTGGGGAACAAATTTACCAATCAATGCGGAGGCATTTCTGCCCATACTAATTTTTTCACTTCCTTTAAGCTTCCGCTTATTAGTGCACAGCTCCTTCAAGAATTTAGCATATCTTGGAATTTGCTTTATTGCATCCAGCAGAGGTATGTTTACCTCTACTTTTCTAAATGTTTCCAATATCTCCTTCTCTGTCTCTTCCATTTTTTTGTTGGAAAATGCTCTTGGAGGGAATGGAAGAGGGATATGCTACTTCTATAAATCAGAATTACCAGTGGAAGATTCACCTGCATAGAAATTGTTAGGTAACTTACTCTTTAAATTTTTGTCATCATCTTTTTCTGGAGTAGAGTGAAGTTGGGCAGTTTCATTTGCGGATGAGGAAGATGTTGCTGGTTGAGGTCCTTGACACTGCTTTCCCAACCTCAATGCAATGGCACTCACATTTTTGGGATGCTGGACAGATTGAGAAGGTAATCTATTAGAATTATGGGATTGTTGTTGATTTAACTGTGTAGCCAATTGTCCCATCTGATTAGTTAAGCTCTGAATGGAGGCTCTGGTCTCTTGTTGAAACTGCATGTTTTGCATAGTCATTTTCCTCACAAGTTCTTCAAGGGAAGGTTGCGGAGGAGCCTCAACTGTTTGCTATTTCTAGGGTTGTTGTTGTTGTTGTTGTTGTTGTTGGATCGGTGGAGGAACGTATGGTCTGCTTGGGCCAGCAGCATTCTGAAAATAAGGCTATTGTTGTTGCTGCTGTTGTAAAGGACTCAACCATCTAAGGTTGGGATGATTCTTCCACCCGAGATTGTACCTATTGCTGGAGAGCTCATAATTGTTCTGTTGTGGTTGATTTTGCTGCTGAGGTTGAGGAGGTCTGTTGTAGATGTTTGCAGCATAAGCTTCAGGGTGTTCAATTGCTTCAGATTGTTGCACAGAAGGGCAAAGGTCTGTGTGGTGGTCGGCAGAGGAGCATAAACCACAGAGTCTGGTGACAGGTGCTGATTTTTTATTCATAGCCAGTTGGGTTACCAGGTTAACCAAGGCATCTAGTTTACCTTCAAGCTTCTTAGTCTCGATTGATGAAGATGAATTTGTGGCTACTTCATGCACTCCTCTAATGACAATAGCATCACTTCTGGCACTAAATTGCTGGGAGTTTGAAGCCATCTTCTCAATTAAATTTATGGCTTCAGTAGGGGTCATGTCTCCAAGGGCTTCACCATTGGCAGCATCTATCATGCTTCTCTCCATGTTACTGAGCCCTTCATAAAAATATTGGAGGAGAAGTTGCTCAGAAATCTGGTGGTGAGGGTAACTGGCACATAGTTTCTTAAATCTCTCTCCACTGAGTTGTCTAATGCCTGAAATATCTTTTTTGATGGTTGTGGTCCTGGAAGCAGGGAAAATTTTTTCTAAGAATACTCTCTTGAGGTCATCCCAGCTCGTGATGGACCTTGGAGCAAGATAATATAGCCAGTCCTTTGCCACTCCCTCTAAAGAATGAGGAAAGGCCTTCAGAAATATGTGATCCTCCTGGACATCTGGTGGTTTCATGGTGGAGCAGACAATATGGAATTCTTTCAGATGCTTGTGTGGGTCTTCACCTGCAAGGCCATGAAACTTTGGAAGCAAATGGATCAGTCCAGTTTTAAGAACATATGGGACATCCTCATTAGGGTATTGAATGCACAAGCTTTCATAGGTGAAATCAGGTGTAGCCATTTCCCTTAGAATCCTTTCACGGGGTGGAGGTTGTGCCATGTTTCTCAGAATGTTCAAAATTATAATGCTCAGGATGCTCAAAAGGTACTAAATGATGTCTAACTAATCTATGAAATGTCCTATCTATCTTAGGATCAAAGGGTTGTAAGTCAAATGGATTTCCTCTAGTCATACACTAAATTCAGCATGCAGAATTAGTTACCTTCTTAAGCAAGTAACAATGTAGGTTTGAACTACAGCTACCATCAAATGATGTCCAAATGACTTGAAATATTGTGAGCAACCTTATACAATGATGAGAAGATAGCACATAAAATTTCAAACAAAAATTCAAAGTCTAACTATAGAAGCTAAAATTGGTAAGTTAAGAAAAATAAGAGAATAAACTTGGAAAATAAAAAAACTTTTGATAGAATCACTTTTTTTGGACGATGAAGACCTCAGCCGGCCGTAGTCCAAATGCCATGGCATAGGAAATTTTTTTCTACCCCAAATACATATATAATAATTGCGATTCTGACAACCGGAGCAAAAGTTATGGCCGTTTGAAGTTTTGACAAAAATAAAATTTGCTACTTTTTTGGAACTTTCAAATCTAACCAAACTAAAGGCTCTAGCTATTTTTCCCAAAAAATATGGATTAAAAGAAGTTACCACAAAAAAATTCAGCCAAAAATAACAACTCTAAGTACTGAAACAAAAAATCCCAAATAATTCAGCAAGGGTGGTCGCTAAAATTCGTCGCTACATGATTTCCACTACTACTTTGTTTTGCCAGTTCAGCAAAAGTGGTCACTAAATCCATCGCAAAGCACTATTCACAGCAAAACGCAAAAACTGAAACAGGGGAAGCGCTAAAAAGAAAAACTAAATAAAACACCACACTAAACAAAATAACAAGACTCTAAACAACACTTAACGCAACACGAACACAACACTAACACAACACACGAAAGCATAAAACAACTAAACATAAAACACGAATCACTAGCTATTATGAACCTTTGGACACTACTCCCCGGCAACGGCGCCAAATTTGATCAAGGCCGTACCCGAATCAAATAAACATTAAAATGTAGTAACTAGGAAGTGATCCTAGGTCGTTTCCCAACGAGCAATGATAAACCAAATGTTCATAACAGATAGTAGGAAATAGTAACAAATTGGGGGGGGGGGGGGGGTTGCTTTTGTAAATTAAACAGCAAGTAAAATTGAATTAGAAAATATCAAAATTTAAATACGTTGCTTCGCCTTGATTCACAAGCAAGTCTCTTATCCTAGGTTGCGAGAATTTATCCTTTATCAGTTCAACCACTTAATCCAACCCTAAATTAAATTACTAAGCGAAATTCAACATAAGGCATTCATTATGTGATTAAGCATCACATACACCAATTACTCATAAATGATCATTAAGCATGAACGTAAATTAAGCGCATAGACAATTAATCAAGCACTAAGCATGTTGGAATTAATAGCAACAAATTCAGAGTAATTTTAGTGAACAGGAAAAAGAACTGAACATAATTTAACAATAATAATAGAACCTCAAAGAGAAATGTGCTTGATCCTCAAGAGAAAACAACGCTGGGGACTTAGCCTTCCATTAATCAATTAGAGAACGAAATTATAGATTGGAGAACGAAATTTTATTGCTAAAAATGAAAAGTCTGAACTGGAATTGTAAAAAACGAAAATAAAAGAGAAAGAGAAGAGAGACTAAAACTAAAAACGAAAAAAATAGAAGAGAGAGAGGAGAGAGAGAGAGAGAGGGCTAAACTAGAACCTTGGTGCTGCTATATAGTTTTTCAGCCCCAAAGCTTACAAATCTGATTTTAATCCAAGCCCATAAGTAAAATCAAATGAAATCTAGATAAGATAAGATAAGATAAGATCTAGATGAAATAATATCTAGATGAGATCAAATCTAAATAATATCTAGATAAGATAAGATCTAATTTTGTAGTATAAAATAGTCTGCCCTCTTCAAGTTCAAGCCCAATTCTGGATTCAAGCCCAATGTTTCATTAATTCCTGAAATTAGATTAAAAACATCAAATTAGCTGAATGGGCCCAAATAATAAAACTGCCTAATTAATTTGACAATTAAGACTAATTAGTACTTAAAATGGTGCAAAAAGGGTTAAGAAATAGGAGAAAATAATGGCACATCAGCGATCATGCCATTCTGCGCGACAGAGTTCATTAGCCCACAAAGAAAAGCTTGTTAGAACTATCATCACATGATGCTTTATTGGCACAGAATAAGTTGCTTTCTAGGAAAATTGAGATTTTAAGGGTAACAGTCTGAAAACCTGGGAAGAAGTTGATGAAAAGTTTCTGAAGAAATATTTCCCGGAGTCAAAGACTGCGGAAGGGAAAGCTGCAATCTCTTCATTTCATCAATTCCCTGACAAGTCCTTAAGTGAAGCGTTGGAGAGGTTTAGAGGTTTATTGAGAAAGACTCTCACCCATGGGTTCTATGAGCCAATTCAATTGAATATGTTTATAGATGGGCTGAGACCAGAAACTAAGCAACTGCTAGATGCTTCAGTAGGGGAAAAAATAAAGCTGAAGACCCCTGAAGAGGCAACTGAGCTAATTGAGAATACGTCAGCCAACGATCATGCCATTCTGCGCGACAGAGTTCATTGGCCCACAAAGAAAAGCTTGTTAGAACTATCATCACATGACGCTTTATTGGCACAGAATAAGTTGTTTTCTAGGAAACTTGAGATTTTAACAAAAACACTTGGTAAGTTGCCAACTAAACTGCCTATTGGTCAACCTACACATTCTTCTGTTTAGCAGGTTACTGTAAAACCCTGATATATATATATATATATATATATATATATATATATATATATATATATATATATATATATATATATATATATATATATATATATATATATATATATATATATATATATATATATATATATATATATATATATATATATATATATATATATATATATATATATATATATATATATATATATATATATATATATATATTAGTAATTATGTTTTATGTTTGATTATATTTGTTGTCATATTTTATCTGTAATTATTTTCAATGAGGTGAGTTTAATTAATAGAGGGGTGTGGGTAGATAAGGATCTAGCTTCTCAAAGAAGCCTCTCGAGAAAAGCTTCTCAAAGAAGCCACGAGGAAGCCTCTTAATGAAGCTTCTCAAGGAAGTTACATGAAGCTGCCTCAGTAAAAACGCTGCCCAGCCTTCATTAACCATTGGATCTTCTCGAAATGTGGTCTGGAGCTTCACAAGACACTTGTCTACGATCAGACCGTTGGGATCTTAGAGAAGATATCTAGAGTGTGTGTGTTACATTTCCGTTCCTGAGAGCATTGCTCATTTGTGCGTTTTGAGCCTTGTAGTCCAAGTAGCTTTGGAAAAATGCCATTTCTTCTCCTTTCTTTCTTCCAAAACCCTTTCCAACATTCCAAGCTTTTTCTCCATCACCTGCAGCCACTATTAGCCACCACAAACCGCCGTTGTTCTCCGTTAAAACCCCACACCGAGAGGAAACCTTCAATCGAAGCGGAATCTTCCAACTTGCCTCGCGGTTTCAGTAGAGAGCAAAACCCTAATCTGACCTTTCATTTTCCTTCGAGGTAACCATGGTTTTATGCTTGTTCCTTGTTAGTTTCAGCTTTTCTTTGCATCTTTTATGACTTTGGAACCGCCATTTCATGTTTTACACTTCCTTTGAAAAACCCTAGAGAAAGAGACTTTGTAAACGTTATCCTTTCATGAAATGCATGTTATTTTCGTAACCTACACTGAACCATGGTCACATTGGTGTGGTCTTAATTTCCAAATGATGTCCCTTTCTTAAACCCAAAATGCTCTCAACACTTTATGTAGTGATGTGGGTGTTTGACCCAGAGCATTGTTATTAACTTTGTTTTCTGAAATCCATATTAAGTCTCCTTCGTTTTGGCATGGTAGAGGCTTGCGTGGGACCGACGAGTAAGGACGAAAACGAAATCTCCAAGTGACGTAACGAGGAACCCGTGGGTAGCTCACAATAGGTGAGGGGAATTTATTATAAAAATTTACTGTTTTAACACCATAGTTAGGGTCAGGGAACCTAGCTATGAGGATAACTGTCTGTCCCTGTTGCATGCTGATTTTTCCTTTATAGAAAATGATGTTTTTAACTAATGGGGTGCGATAAAAATTGTTATTGATATGCATGATGGTTTTTCAGGAAAAACTATGTTTTGACGAATGGGAATATATATATATATATATATATATATATATATATATATATATATATATATTGTGATGAATGATATTGTTGTCTTTATTTGATTTGTGTTGTTTGAAGACCTGGGAGTGTGAATCTCAGGCATGAAAGAAATATATATATATGTGCGGAATGTGATTTATTGTTGATGTCGCTATTGAGGATTTTAAATTGATATGTGGTGATATTGATTTGAGATGACCTTGTTAATAAAGACTATGTCAACATGAATTGATGGCATTGTTGATGATTATGTGAATATGAAATGAGGTTGTTGTTGTTGTTGATAACGTCATTGAGACGAGATGATGTCTATGTTAAGAATGATGTGAAAATGGAATGTTGATTGATGTTGGAAGTGCATTGGCATGTGCATGTTGTGTATGTTCGTGGGGGGCGAAGTGCACTGACCTTCCAGGGTCGTTGGCACTTGCTTTGGGCCACATTCATACGTTGGATGTTGTGTATGTTCGTGGAGGGCAAAGTGCACTGACCTTCCAAGGTTTTTGGCACTTGCTGTGGGCCACATTCATATGTCGTATAGAGTGTATGTCATGGGGGGTAAGTGCACTAACCTTGTCAGATGGCCTAGACGTGGGTGACAAGCATGGTGTCGCAACCTACCCTTTTGCGGCCGAGCGAGGCGAGGCTCACGGGTGCGTCTTCCAAAGGAGGAAAATGGGCGGAGTCGCCACCAATGTTTATTTGTGGAAAACGTCAGAAAAATCGAAGGAAACTGGTCATGAAGAATATTCCAGATTCGGGAGTTGTATTTACGTTTGAGGAAGGTATTAGCACCTCTCACGTTTGTCTCAAAGGACAACAACCTTAATTTTAGAATTGTGTGAAATTGTGTACCTAAACTTTTATTTCTTTTTTATTTTTGAGGTCGACAAAAGCGGGGCTCTTGCTCCTATGTACCCTCCATCGAAGAGGAAATTAGACCTACGTAGTTCTTTATAAAGGGAGAATCAAGCGATTCTTTTTACTTGGAAGGTGGTCCTTTTAAGGCGTTGGACCTTAAAATGATCCATTTTACTTGGTGAGAAAAACTGAGGTATCGAACCTTAAAATCCGTTTTAGTGATTTTTGCGGACGAGCTTGACTTTGCGAGTTGATTTTAGTCTTAGTTTCACTTTAGTTATTAATCAATTCAATTAAGAAAGAGAAATCCTAAAGAGAAATGTCCGATTATTTTTTTTTGGTTTATTTTACTAAAAGATATTTTTTTATTATTATATTATTATTTTACCTCTTTTTAGTTTCCAACGTGGTTACGGCATGACCGAATGGTCGGATTTCATTTTAACAGAAATTAACGGATATTGCAAATCAAATGATCGGTGGAAATTTATTTTATTTTTTTTATTAGGCGAGAAAATGACTTAAGTAAATGACTAAAGCACGTCAAAAGGGGGTACGGAAAGTAAATGAAACGATAATAAAAGTACGCGAAACAAATGGGGACCACCAAGGGTACATAGAATGAATTGAAAAGTTCGATTTCGAGAACTAACCGGTTGAAGACCGAAGAACAACGAAGAACGAACGACGAATAACAGTTGAAAATCTTCGCGAAATCACCCACGAAAATGTTACGGAAACATTACGGAAGTGCCTCGGCTTGGACTTTCTTCACGAAAACAATTTTCCTCAGTAATTTTAAGTGATTATGAAGTACCAGAAGGGATGAACCCTTTTCTTCTTCACTCCTCCCTCTATTTATAGGAAAATAGGGGAGGAGCTTGCCTCCCAGCTCGCCCAGGCGAGCCAGGTTGCTTCCTCCAGAAGCAACCGCCATCTGGAGGAACATCCTGGAAGGCCCAAGTGGGCCTGGTTGCTATTTGCACCCTTTTTTTTTACTAAATACACCCCCTCTTTGCTTTTTTGGTGATTCTTTTTCCGTAACGTTACGAAACTTTATGAATTTCGTAACGATACTTGTTTTCTTTTCGTATGGTTACGGAACCTTACGGGTAATGTAATTACTCCTTTTTTTAGCTTTCGGAATGTTACGGAAACTCACGGATTGCGTAACAATACTTCCTTTTGATTTCTGGCATGTTACGGAATTTCGCAGATTGCGTAACAATGCTTCCTTTTGATTTCCGGCATGTCTCAGAACTTCACGTATTTGCAACAAAGGGTGCCAAGTACCTCGAAGCGGTCAAACAAAGGTTGCATGCCATCAAAAAATGGTCCCGGGCGAAATTAGGGTATGACACATGGTTATAGAATCTAAGCATTTCTGAGGGGATGCTTAGGCGCTTTAATTGGTCCATGGTCTTTGGCACTTACTTTTGGCCGTGTTCATAGCTCATACGACACATGAAATAGAGTAACTGTGGCATAGTGTACTTTGTACTGAGGGGGCTTGTCACCTGGTAGGGAACTCCTTTGGGCTCCCAGGTTGTTCACCTATGGGAGGGGGGCAGTTATGTGCACAACCGAGTGGTCTCGATGAACTCTACATGGTTCCCTAAGTGAGAGTGTCCTGTGGACACGCTTAGGCTATTTCCTGAGATTTGGTTATTGGTACGTACCACATTGCATCTGAGAGTTGAGTCAGGTGCATGCATCATTCTGTGCAGTCTTGATTGGATCCATGGATGGATGATGAGAAATTGTTGAATATGGATGATGAGTAATTGTTGAACGTGGATGATGAATAATTGTTGTATGTGAGTGTTGAATAATGAAAATTGTGTAAGCTCATAATGTTTGCCTATGTTTCTTGCTAATAGTGGTTATTTGGAATTGGTATTGGTTCTTTTATAATGAACTCACCCTTGCAATTTTGTATCGTGTGGTTGATACCTGTGATGATCACGAACATTGTTCGTGGGAGCCGAATGACAGCAGAAGGGTGCAGGAAGTGAGATTCTAGTGAGGAGCCGCCGAGCCGACGTGATAACATTGGCATTATTTTGGGAGAGAGTTGTGTTTTGTAATCAACTCCTCTGTAGTTGGTTTTAAGTTTTATTTTGTTGAGTTAAAGATGTAAAACTTGGACTTTAATTATATTTATGAACAAATTTAATTTTCGTTTATGTGTATGAAGTGTACGGAGTTACTATTTCTATATGATTATGTATATTCACTTAAGTAATGGCGTGTTGTTGGATGAATGTATGTTGTAACAAAATTACTTCTATTTTCATGAGCAAAATTAAGGTAGTTCTTTTTATAAAAATCTAAATTATCACATATTAGAGTGTTGATATTGTAGTGGTGAGGCGGGTCGTTACAGTTATAGGTTGTACCATCTATGGTGAGGCTCATGAAATAGGCCAATGTATTCCCATTGAAGAAAACACTTAAGAAGTTCACTATATGGGAAATCAACAGAGACAAGGATATACTTAAGGAGGATTCTCAGGCTTCCAGCAGGGTCCTTATAACCAACAAGGACAATGGAGATCACACCCTGGCAATCAATTCAACAATGACCAGGGTGGACCTTCCAACAGGCCAATTCAATAAGGGCCTAACATCTTTCAGAGGACTACTAAGCTAGAGGAGACTTTGACTCAGTTTATGCAAGTAACAATGTCAAATCATAAAAGCACTGAGTCAGCACTGAAAAACCTTGAGGTCCAGGTGGGACAACTTGCCAAGCATATAGCTGACAAGTCATCCAACAGTTTTGTGGAAAATACAGAAAAGAATCCCAAGGAGGAATGCAAAGCTGTGATGACAAGGAGTAAGAGGTTTATGGAGGCGAAGGATGAGGATAGTGTTGTATCCAAGAAGAAAGCTGCTAAAAAGAAAGGTACTGATGAAAAGAGAGATGATGTGAGAGGTGAAAGCAATCAGGAAAAAGAAAAACAAATAATGGTCAAGAAAAAAGAATTAAATGACCAAGAAAAAGAAAAAGAAGTAGAAAAAGAAAAAGAAAATGAAAAAGATGAAAAAGATGAAAAAAATAAGAATGAAGAGAGGAGTAGAAGTGAACAAGCTAGAGAGAAGAAAAGAGAAAAAGTTGTGAATGAAGGTGCGAAAGTACCATATCCTATGGTACCTTCCAAGAAGGAGAAGGATCGCCATTTGGAAAGATTCTTAGATATTTTCAGGAAACTGGAAATAACCATGCCCTTCGGAGAAGCTTTACAGCAAATGCCACTCTACTCCAAGTTTTTAAAGGATATGTTAACAAGGAAACACAAGTATATTCACCAGGAAAACATTGTTGTGGAAGGAAATTATAGTGCTGTGGAAGGAAATTGTAGTGCTGTGATTAAACAGATCCTTCCACCCAAGCATAAAGACCTTGGGAGTGTAACTATTCCTTGTTCAATTGGAGAAGTCACTGTGGGAAATGCTCTTATTGATCTGGGAGCCAGTATTAACTTAATGCCACTCTCCATGTGCTGAAGGTTGAGAGAGTTGGAGATCATACCCACTAGGATGACTTTACAACTTGTTGACCGCTCCATTACCAGACCATATGGAGTAATTGAAGATGTGCTGGTCAGAGTAAAACATTTTATCTTCCTAGCAGACTTTGTGGTAGTGGATATCTGTGAAGATAATGACATTCCTGTAATATTGGGAAAGCCATTCATGTTAACTGTTAGCTGCATAGTTAATATGGAGAGAAAGAAGCTGGAGCTGGGCTTTGAAGATCAGAAAATTGATTTTGATTTATTTGTTGAAGACAAGCCTGCTCCAGAACAAAATGTTTGCTTATAGGTAATGGAAGTGGATAAGGAGGTTCCAGAAGTATGAACCAAAACGTGAACATCCATTGAGGTAAAAGTGTCAAGCTAATGACGTTAAAGAAGCGCTTCCTGGGACGCAACCCAGTTCTAATTTCTGCTTTTTTTTTTCTTTTATGTATTGTATAATGTGGAACTTGCTTCATAATCATTACATAGGGGTATATCAGCTTGTTTTTGAATGATAGATATAAGGGTTTCAATTTCATGAGGAAGGGACTGAAAAATAACTTAGAATTTTTTTTTACTGAAAATTAGTCCTCTCGCTAAGCTAAGCCTCGCGCTAAGCGCTTCTTTTGTCATCTGCTAAGCGGAGAGTCTCTAGCGCTTAGCGCTCAACCCTTGCATCTCAGGCTGATTTGGTCCACTAAGCTGGCCAAGGCTAAGCTAAGCATATTTCAATTCGATCTGAATTCGGCTAAGCGATGACCTGCTCGCCATCGTATTCAATGGTTAAGCGCGACACGTCACTGCTAAGCTCATTTCCTTGCGGCCATAGAAGCGCTAAGTGATCCATCATCCACTAAGTGCATGCCCCTCTGTATTCAAGATGCATTATTTTAGCTAAGCTGGCCAAGAGCCCGACTCAGCGAGAGTTGCTGGTTTTATGACCTGCAGAATTTGCTAAGCGCCGCTTCTGTGTGCTAAGCCCAGCTATGTGTTAAAAAAAATATTTTAAAAAAATAGATTTTGAATTTCAAACTTGGGCTAAGTGCGCAGTTCCGCTAAGCGAGCCTCTTTGAGAAACCAAAGGTCTCTCTGGCTTGCTTAGCACTGCGTTTCGCTAAGCGAGAGGGTCGAAAATTGCTTAAGTGAGTGTAACATCAGTTACACCCACATTTGCCTAAAATTCTCAGAGCATATCCTGCATTTTCTCTCTCGCCCAAATCTGTGCAACCTGCATTCTTGCTTTCTTTTTGCATCTTCTACGTATTTTCAGCACACAACAATCCAAGTAAGTTCCTCATTCCTTTTCTTTCTCTTTTATTTTGTTGAACCTTAGGTTAGAAAACCATAGATTTAGATTTTGATTGCTAAGGTTTGAATGATTTAAGGTTAGTGAAAGATTAGGATTTTTGTGAATGATTGTGCTATGTAGATAGTTTTGACTGGTTTGCATGTTTGATATGCCTTTTAGAGGCTCAAAAATGGAAGAAAATGAACTGCGTTTTCTGCATTTTTTTTTTCTGGAAAATGCAATGAACTCACTAAGCAATTGTGCTGCGCTAAGCGAGTTTATCAAAATTAATTGAATATATGCATTTTTAGACGAACTCGCTAAGTGTACCTATAGCGCTAAGCGAGTTCATCTTGTGAGGATGAACACTTATCCTCCAGTTGAGATTCTTGTGGCAAAGCGATGCTGATTCGCTAAGCCCTGGTAACTTAGTCAAATTTTTGTTGATAGCTGTGCGCTAAGCTGAGCCTATCTGGGCTAAGCGCATTTCATTGCGGCAGCCATTGGGCTAAGCGAGCCTTGCTCGCTAAGCTCCCATACTTAGTGAATTTTCTAAAATTCATGGGCCACTAAGTGCAACCCTGTTGAGCTTAGTGCACATATGTTGCAGCAATCGTCAGACTTAGCGGGTAGTTGCCAGCAAAGCTGATTATGCAGAAGCAGAATTTTCTGCAACATCCGCTAAGAGGCCCCACATGTCACTAAGCGGTAGTGTGTATTTTGTGAAGGCAAGCTAAGCGGACCATATCTCGCTAAGCCACCAGTGTTTTTCTCAGTCTTATTTTTCTATTTTTCAATTTGAATAACTTGTGGTCTAACTAACTTTTTGGGTTCCTTTGTGTTACAGATGGCCTCCAGGAAATGTAAGAGCATTGGGGCAAGGCCAACTGCTCAATATGATACTAGACGTTTCCATTCGCTTGACGCTTGGAACCGTTATACAGATAATGTCTTGGGGAGGAATATTTTTCCAGAAAGGAAGGTTGAGATATACCACACAGAGTTTGACAACTTCAAGACAAAGTTGGAGAGGCGTAATCTTCAAAAACGCTTCACCAACTTGGCTTATGGGACTATTGATCTTGCTTTGGTGAAGGAATTTTATGCTAATTTCTATAGCTTTGAGGGTCCTTCACCAAAGAAAGCCAAAGTTAGAGGCCACCTGGTGAAGATAAACGCAGATAGCCTCAACACATTTTTAGAGACACTTGTAGTCCTAGAGAAGGGGGATTCATTACCCACCTACTCTAGGTACTGCAGGTTGCCCACAGACTACAGAGAGATTGAGGTTGCTCAGGAAAGATTTGACTACATTAGCCATCCTGGGAGGATTCTCAGGAAAGATTTGACTACATTAGCCCAGGCATGGAGTATTCTCTCATACTCCAACCTGGCCCCCACATCTCACACCTCTGACCTGATAGTGGACAGAGCTAGGCTCATCTTTGGCTTAGTCTCTTGCATGGACATGAACATAGGAGCACTCATTTCTGGCCAGATGACTTCTATAGCCCAGTCTAACTCTTCTAGACTTGGGTTTCCTGCTCTGATCACCGTCCTATGTCGAGCCAGTGGGGTTGTCTCTGATAGCCTCACCTTTGAGCGCCTGAGCCTGGTCATTAATTTGTCCTACATCAGGAAGAACTGTTGGAATCCTGATGATCTGATAGTTTCTATCCGAGGGAATAGGAGGGCAAGGGCAAGGCCAACTGATCTTCCTTCCACATCTGCAGCTCCTACTCCATCATCTACTTCAGCAGCTCCTTCAGTCCCAGCTCAGATTGATTCTCAGCGCTTTGAAGCCATGCTTCAGGGCATTCATCAGGGATAGATCATTTTACTTCAGAGTTTACAGGTGGTGGCGCCTCCAGGATCCATTCCTTCCATTGAGCAGTTTCTAGAGAGGGTAGTCTGGCCTAGGGCCCAACCTTCTCTTCATAGGGAAGAGGAAGGTCCCACAGCCCAGGAACCCCGAAAGGTACAGGATGCTTCCTCAGGATGTTCAGAAGCACAATACTCAATACATGTCTCAGGAATTTTAAATTCCTGAGAATTTTGCTTTTTGGATATTTTTTATAATTATTATATTTCAGTATAATGTCTTAGTTATTTTGGTTAATGTTTATATACACTTATGTTTTTTTTAGGCTAGTTGGTATGCTTGTTTTGAAGCACATGGAACAGTTTAACTTGACTTGGATGAATATGCAGTGAAACACTTTTATCTTTTTGTGAAAATTGGTGTTATGAATTGATTTTGGATTGAATGCATGATTGTGGTGGAGTTTGTGTTTCTTTTCATAAGTTTGAGCAAGTATGTATGTTAGAAAAAGAAAGAATAAGAATGTGAACTTGTAATTAGAATTGTTAGTCAATAGACAGGTTGATTGAGAAAGAAAAGCTTGAACCATAACCGGTGAGAGTGTGATCTTAAACTGTGAATGAACGACTAGCTTTGAGTAATAGTCTTTGCATCAATCTCTGAATTTTAGAATGAAATGTATGAATGAGGACATGATGAAGGCCATGATTGTATATACAAGCCAATTGACCAAAAAGCTTACCTTGAATTATAATTGTATCCTTTGCACCCTTTGTGAGCTGAATGATATTTTCAAAATTGAACCCTGAACTTAAATGACTATCTCCAGATACCTTGCTTAGATTCTAGGAGAGCAGATGGTTCAAGGAAATCTGCCCCAAATTTGGGGGAGTTAATAGAGATGTAAAGTGGAATGTAAAGCACATCAGCACACACAACAAATAAGTTGTGTTAAAAGAGAGAGAGAGAGAGAGAGAGCAATCAAAGGAAATGTGTGTTGTTGTAATAAGGTCAAAGACAAATTAAAGTGAAAGGCTAGTAAGTAAGCTAATTGCATTGAAAGAAATATTTGGATAAGTCTAGGATTTGTGCTCTCTTAGAATGTAAGCCCTTGAATCCTAGAAAAACCAATTATTTTTTGTAGCCAAGCCTCACTACAAGCCTGTTAATCGAGGTCGTACCCGAATCAAATAAACATTAAAAATGCAGTATCTAGGAAGTGATCCTAGGTCGTCTCCCAACGAGCAATGGTCAATCAAATGTTCATAACAGATAGTAATAAAACAGTAACGAATTAGGGGGGGTTGTTTGTTTTTGTAAATTAAACAACAAGCAAATTTGAATTAGAAAATAACAAAATTAAAACATGTTGTTTCCCCTTGATTCACAAGCAAGTCTCTTATCCTAGGATACGAGGATTTATCCCTAACCAGTTCAACCACTTAATCCAACCCTAAATTAAATTACTAAGCGAAAATTAACATAAGGCTGTCATTATGTGATTAAGCAACACATACACCAATTAATCATGAACAAAACTAATCATTAAGCATGAACGTAAATTAAGCACAAAGACAATTAATCAAGCACTAAGCATGCATGAGCAACAAATACAGAGTAATTGGTGAAGAAGAAAAACTGATCAAAATTCAATAGTAATAACAAAACCTCAAAGAGAGTTGTGCTTGACCCTCAAGAGAAAATAATGCTAGAGACTTAGCCTTCCATTAATTAGCAGAAAATGAAATTGTAGATTGAAGCAGAAAGGAAATTGCAAAAAACAAATTTTATTCTACGTGAACAGTGTGCATGAACAGTAAAAACTGGAATTCTAAAGCCCTAGAATTATTCTCCTCTCGCCAAAACTCTCCAAACTAAAACCCTGGTTTTGTTATATAGGTCCTCAGCCCCAAAGCTTACAAATCTATTCTAAGTCCAAGCCTATAAATGAAATAAAATAAAATCTGGGCGAAATAAAATCTAGATGAAATAAAATCTGGATAAGATAAGATTTGATAAAATAAAATTGTCTGCTCTCTTCAAGTCCAAGCCCAATTCCGAATTCATGCCCAATTGCTTATAATTCTCCTGAAATTAAATTAAAAACATAAAATTAGTCAAGTAGGCCTAAATGATAAAACTGCATAATTAATTTGACAATTAGGTTAATCAGTAATTAAAATGGTGACAAAAAGGGTTAAGAAATAGGAGAAAATAATGACACATCACCTATAAAAGTCCTTCTGATTCTATTTATGCATTTCTGACTTTATGGCTTGAGATGAATTTCAAAGATTGGACCTCTTACTAGTTGTTCTTGATGAATAGCTTAAACACTTGTGCTTGAGTGAAATAGTATCCATGAGACTGTGGTTTAAGCTACTTTCCTTGATAGCTGTGTTGTGCCTAACTTCATCTAATTGCACAAGTTACATTTTATTCTTCTCTTTGAATAACTGCATGCTTTGTGAAAGACAAGTGATGACGGCATTTTGCTTCATTCTTTTATCATGCAATCAATAATTTTGGTTGCATATACCTTTGTACCCAGCCACTGCATGTTTTTGTCACTTAGGGACCAATGAGCTGTTCTTTATTTTCTTAAGGACAAGCAAAACTGTAAATTTGGGAGAGTTGTTAGTCGATGAATACGACTAACTTTTGAGTATAAAACCTGTGTAAAATGTATCAAACTCTTCCAATTTATGGTTATTTTGTAGTGTTGTAATTACTTTTTTTTAAAGATAGGTAATAAATACTTAGTACTCCCATTTTGTGTATCATTTTCTCTTAATTTCAAGTTAATTAGACAAGTTTGTGAAGTACTGATTTTCATCCGCTTGCTAAGCCAATCTGCTGGCTTAGCGAGCCATCTGCTGAGTGTAACACTCCTTTGGCTGAGCGTGAGGAAGAATTTGGAAGAAGGATGAGTTGTGCATGTTCGCTGAGCGAGGGCTCATCCTGCTAAGTGCACCACTTGAGTCCATCCACTGAGCGAGAAGATGCGCACTAAGCCGAAATTCACTAATGCACCCTTAGCGGTCCAGAGTTGCGCTAAGTGCGAAAGCACTAACAAGGCTATCTATTTAAGCCTGAAATTAGAAATGGAGAGGGAGTTTGGGCAATTCTCAAAGCTTTTGCATGTTTATAGATTTCTAGAAAGAGAAAGGTTCATGTTCCAAAGAGTTTTGAGAGCTTTTGCTGTGCGAAGACTGGCAGAGAATTGAGTGTGAAGAGGAAGCCATACTGAGAGCATGAGATGAGCCTTGAGTGATTGTGAGATTCTAGAGGTGGAGGAGACATCCCCACTACTTGTATTTCTTCAATCCTTCATTTTTCTCTTCTCTTTGTTGTAAAGGAAGCTTCCCAGATATGGAGAGATAAATCCTTTGTTGGTTCTTCCTTGTAGGTACTTGATGTAAATACATGTATATCTATTTAGTGAAGTTATATGTGTTCTCTGTGCTATCAGTACATCATTTCAGTGTGCTTTTGCCTTGATCACGTAGATGCATGCTTTGTTAGGATCATTCAACAATGGAAACTAGTCTGATTCTTAGAACTTGATAGGACGGGGCTAGTTTATCGTATTATCACGAGGGATTGGGGTACGGTAACATAGTTGTTGTATGTTTGTCTTACTGCGGTTCTGGTCGAGTTTAATCCAACAAGAGGAATCTGAGGATGATGCTTGGTCAGGATTAGGCTAGACTATCATGAGGAATCGGGGTTTAGCATTTTAGGAGACACCATAGAACACATGAGCATTGTTAAGTAGAGAATATCCTTATAACATCAGACACCTAATAGGAAGACCAACATATTGTCTACTTGTCTTTACACATCATTACTCACGTGATTTTCCTTTTAATAGTTAGTTTACATACCTATTCATAGTCCACACGTATCTTTTCAGACTAGACACCTATTTACTAAATATAGCTTTACCAAGTAACACAAGTTCCCCGAGAGTTCGATACTCGGTTCTTACCATTTTATACTACTTGCACGATCCGATGCACTTGCCGGGTTCGAACAGCAGTCACCACAGTGGAGACAAGACAACAGCTAAAGTGCTACAATCAGTTTTCTTTTGGCCCTCCATCTTTAAAGATGCTCATGACTATGTGCGTCATTGTGATAAATGCCAAAGAACAGGGGGGATTTCTAGAAGAAACGAGATGCCTCTACAAAACATCACGGAGGTAGAGATTTTTTACTGCTGGGGCATTGATTTTATGGGACCTCTTCCTTCTTCATATGAGAATATCTATATCCTGGTGGTTGTAGATTACGTGTCCAAGTGGGTGGAAGCCATAGCCACTCCAAAGGATGATGCCAGGGTGGTGTTAAAGTTCTTAAAGAGAAATATTTTCTCTCGTTTTGGAGTCCCAAGAGCCCTGATCAGTGATGGGGAACACACTTCTGCAACAATCAATTAAAGAAAGTCCTAGAACATTATAATGTTAGACATAAGGTGGCCACACCTTATCATCCGTAGACAAATAGCCAAGCAGAAATCTCCAACAGAGAGCTTAAGAGAATCTTTGAAAAGACTGTGGCATCATCAAGAAAGGATTGGGCTTTGAAGCTAGATGATACTCTCTGGGCCTACAGGACAGCATTCAAGACCCCCATCGGACTGTGCCCGTTTTGGCTAGTATATGGGAAAGCATGTCACTTACCAGTGGAGATGGAGCATAAAGCCTATTGGACTCTCAAATTGCTCAACATCGATGAAGCTGCATCTAGAGAAAGGAGGAAATTATAATTGCTGGAGTTAGAAGAAAAGAGACTGAACGCCTATGAGTCCTCCATAATTTATAAGCAGAAGATGAAGGCGTATCATGATAGGAAATTGCAGAGTCAGGACTTCCAGTCGGGCCAACTGGTTTTACTCTTTAACTTCAGGCTTAGATTATTCCCAGGAAAGCTAAAATCAAAGTGATCTAGGCCATTTGTGATTAAAGAAGTGAGACCTCATGGAGCAATTGAGTTGATGCTCCCTACATGAGGCAACCTTGAGAAAAGATGGATCATCAATGGACAACGCTTAAAGAAATATAATGGCGGACAGTTGGAGAGGATGACAAGCATTTTCTACTTGAATGACCTATGAAGGAAGCACAACGTCTAGCTAAAGACGATAAATTAAGCACTGGCTGCAAGGCAACCCAGTATATTTTGTACAAATTTAGCCTTTCTGTAACTTCAAAAAAAAGTCTAATAGGTGCAGACAACAAAAATAGGGGTGCAGGAAGCAAAAACATATTGGGCTGAACATAGGCTCGTGCTAAGCGCGTGATTTGGCACTAAGCGCGCATGACGTCCGA
Source organism: Glycine max (assembly GCF_000004515.6). Classification (NCBI taxonomy): domain Eukaryota; kingdom Viridiplantae; phylum Streptophyta; class Magnoliopsida; order Fabales; family Fabaceae; genus Glycine; species Glycine max. Next base: position 31,308,834 of record NC_038245.2, read on the forward strand.
CGCGCTCAACGAGCCTCCTCACTGAGCGCCCAGGTAAGTTTAAATTTTAAAATTTGAATTTCAGTGGGGGAATCTCAAGGGGCGTCGTGTTAGACAAGTGGCCTCAGATATTTTAAGAAGGGGGGTTGAATTAAGATATTACAAACTATTTCCCCAATTAAAAATTCTACTTTGATTTTAATGCAAGTTCCAAGTTCCAAGTTCTCTTAAAGATGAATTTCTAAATGATGATTCAAATTAAAAAATCTGAATGTAAATGTTAAGCAACAATAAATAAAAGAGTTTAAGGGAAGAGAAAGTGCAAACACAGTTTTTATACTGGTTCGATAAAGTCTGTTGCCTACGTCTAGTCCCCAAGAAACCCGCTTGGGAGTTCCACTATCTTGCAAATCCTTTACAACTTCTGAAACACACAAGGACAACCCTTCCTTTGTGTTCAGATGCCTTATAACAAGACACTCTCAATCTCTTAGCCCTTTGATTAGAAATAGAAGAAGAAGAAGATAATCTCTCCTAAAAGAGATAGATGTTTACAATGAAGCACTCAATTCCTTATTGAATAACACAAGTGTTTGGCCAAGGAATGTTGGATGATAAGAGATTTTTGTTTGAGAGGATTATGCCTTTTGTGATCAGGAAAAACTCTGAAGAAAATTCATGCCCAAGTCACCTATTTATAGGTCTTTGACGGCCATTCAAAAAACAAATGAAAAGATGTGACTGTTGGCAGATTTTTTGAAAACTCACTACTGGTAATCGATTACAATGTTTATGTAATCGATTACACAATTATTTTTCTTCAAAAGATGTGACTCTTCATTTGAAAATATTTGAATTCTAACGTTTAGAGCCACTGGTAATCGATTACAGGTTTTGTGTAATCGATTACAAGGTTTTTTAAAATATTTTTTTAACGCTATAAGCACTAGTAATCGATTACAATGTTTTCAAAATCAGTTTTAAAACTTTGCAAGCTTTGTTCAGAAATGTTTGGGCTTCTGGTAATCGATTACAACCTTCTGGTAATTGATTACCAGAGAGTAAAATGCTTGGAAAAATTATTGTTAAGATAGAAACTCACTTGGCCAATCATTTGTGCTTTTCAAAATCTTTTCTAAGAGTCTATCTAAAACTTTTCTTAATTCTTATCTTGAGATCTTTGCTCTTGCTTGACATCGTGCTTTCTTCATCCTTCAAATTCATCTTGAATGATCTTTGAAATTCCTTGGCATCATCAAAATAATTCTTGAAGCCTTGCTTCTACACGTCGCCCTTGGGGCGCTTAGTGGCCATCGCTCGCTAAGCACACGAACAATAACTATTGGGGAAGTTTTTGAAACTACCCAAGCCCTCAGTTGCCTCCATCTTTTCTTTTTAAATTTCTATCCAAAATCATTTTCGTGTTTTCCTCTCTTTTGCACCCTCTCATTTCTCTTTGCACTCTTCTTCTTCCCTTCTCACTCATCTCCTAGATCTCACAGTTGCTGAAAAGGTAAATGACATTCTGGACTATTGTTTTTGATTATTGTGCAGGTCTCATCACACTAAGCCCTTGCACAAGGCTTAGCGGAAAATGACATTCTGGACAAAGGAAGTATGAGTTTGGGGGAGCTCACTAAGCTCGACGCAGTGTGCTAAGTGAGCTCATGCGCTCAAGGGAGGAAGCAATGGCGCACTAAGCATGCACCTTCGCGCTAAGCGCTCCATGAACACGAAGCACGCGCTAAGCGCGCATAACTCACGTTAAGCACACACCAGCAGTCACCTGAGAGACTGGTGCTAAGTGTGCCTTACTGCTAGCTCTCATCAGTGTTCTCTGCCTTTATTTTCTTACTTTCTACACCCTCTATTTTCCTTTTTGTACTCTTTCTAAATTTCTATTTGCACCCCCTGTGTTTGTTAAATGTAGTCTACTTTGTTTTTTTCAGATGGCGTCCCAGAAATGCCAAATCCTACCCAAACCTGGAGGGGAATCCGCCTAGTATTCTTCTCGTTTTACATCAAAGATTGTTTGGAACAAGTACCAGGATAATGTTCAACTCTGAAACATCTTACCGGAGAGGAACATGGAGCTCGCCCCTGGTATGTGTGATGAATTTATTGGGGAGCTCCAGAGGAGGCAATGGCACTGGGTTCTGACCAGACTCCTGGGGAAGCAGATCGATGTCACTCTGGTCAAGGAGTTCTACTCCAACCTATATGACCAGAGGGCAGGACCCTGAAGTATTGCAGGGTGCGAGGACAGGTCATTCGATTTGATGTTGAGACCATTAACGACTTCCTCGACACCCCAGTGATCCTGGTTGATAGAGAGGGCTATCCGGCATACTCCCAGTACCTGAGCATTTATCCAGACCATCAGGCCATCGCAGCCACCCTGTGCACAACTGGGGGCAAGTTTGTTCTGAATGTCGATGGCGCTCAGGAGGTTGTCTCTAACACTCTGATTTTTGAGTCACTAAGCCATGTGATCAACTTGGCTTATATTAAGAAGAACTGTTGGAACCCCACCAACCCATCCATCACATTCCATGGGACCCGACGCACCCGCACTAGAGTCGTCGCACCAGATGCTCCTCCTCCTTCAAAGCCTCCTTCTCATGTCGTTCCTCGTTTGCAGGCGTCCACTTCAGCACTACTAGACGCGCACAACCTGATGCTCCAGTCCTTATACTAGGGATAGCAGATCATCATCCAGGGCCTGCATCGGCTGTCTCTTCACCTGTAGATGGACCCGCTGCTCACGACTCCAGAGGCCTACATTCAGTAGGTCGTATGGCCTGGAGTCCTTCCCTCTATTGATAGGGGGGAGAGCCTTCTGGAGCCGAAGATGATGCCAGCATTGATGAGGATGTCATTGCAGACCTGGCAGCCACCAACTGGGGCCCATGGTCAGACTTCGGCGGAGACACAAGTCCTTAGTTCATTTATATGCTTTTGATGTTTTTAGTTTTTGGTTCTTTTCGATTTTGATGTTTTTATTTTGAATTATGTCTAGAACTTAAACTTGGTTTGTAAATAATGGTATTTGAATTCAATATGTCATTTTCTCTCATTGAATAATTGCATGATAAATATGAAGTCAATTTTTGAGCTTTTTCTGAAAGGATTCAACACTTGAAATAAGGCATGACGATATTGTGAAAATGCTGGTTCCTGGAAGCAAGAGTCAGTCAAGCATGGAACATGAATCACAAAGAGAGAAAAGATTAGCTTGATATAAAGAGATCGTGGTCCGGTAAGCTAATAACTTTATCTTGTCCCGGTGAGTTGTGTGAACTTAATTGTGAGAGAACGTCTGTTTTTAAGTTCCTAGTTTTGCATTATTCTTAGACTGTTAGATTAGTTACTTGAGGTGGATATGATCAAGGCCATGTTTCTTTTTATTTTAGCTACTCAGCTAAAAGCCAACCTGTAATGAATTTATCCCTTGCACCCCTATTGAGCCAAAATTAGTGATGATTTGTTTGAATAAACCCCTGAGCCTAATTTTGATTTCCTTGACCTTGTTTTAGGGTTCTAAGAGAGCATAAGGGTTTCAAGTCATGATAAGCCCTTAATTTGGGGGATTGCTAGGGGAATTTGCCTCAGAAAAGTAGAGCAGTACACAGTAGGGCACCCTCAGAAGTTTGTAAGCCCAAAGTATTCTTTTCTCTAAAAAAAGAAAAAAAAATTGAAATAAGGGCAGAAAAAGAGAGGTGTCATAAGTGCTAAGAAGAAAAAGTGTTGTTAGAATAATAAAGGCTAAAAAATAAAAAGCCTAGGTAGAATAAGTGGAAATTTTTCTAGGATGATTGCTCTCTTATAACCCTAAGTTTTTGAAATCCAAGAAAAACCATGATTTGTTGTTTAGCCAAGCCCCATTACAAGCCAATAAAAGTCCTTAGTGATCCACCAAATGTAAGTAAGCATAACTTTAACTGAGATAAAGTACAAAATTTGGGAATCTTAATTGTAGGTCGTAAAATTTCAAACATTTACCCGAGACACTTGAGCGTAGAGAGAAACACTAAACCTTGTGAGGAAAGTGAGGCAAGCCAACTTGATTGATTTTCGCCACTAACCATTTTCATCTCGATGTTGTTTCTGCTTCCATTGCAAGATTTTGACAAATGTAGAAATGACCAGTTGAAGGAATTTGAGAAATTGCAGCCATTGACAGTGTTGGGGCATTCAGAACTTGATTTTATTTTGATTTGCTTGGGGACAAGCAAAGTTTTACTTTGGGGGATTTTGATAACTGCTAAATAATTGTACTTTGATAATAGAAAATAAAGTAAAATTTTCTTTATAAATAATTATTTAGCAGTTATTTGTGCTTAAGTGTTAAAGAATTGATGTTTTGTTAAATTTCGACTGTAGATATAAAAATTGGAGGGGCTAAAAGCAAAAAGTGGAAAAAAGAAGAAATCAGAAAAGGCCTTGCCCAGCATCTCGCTCAGTGCGCAGCTCACGCTAAGCGGGACAAGAGACGCAGGTGCTAAGCGAGGCGATAAGCACGAGAGTCAGAACTCGCACCTAGCACGCAACAGAAATAGAATGCGCTAAGCGAGAGGAGCCCGCTAAGCACACGATCCAACAAAACTGAATGCATTAAGCACGAGGAGCCCACTAAGCGCACGATCTACACGCACTAAGAGAGGGATGTCGCACTAAGCGAGTCTATGAAGGCCCAAAGCCCACTTCGGTAGCTATAAATAGAGGTCAGACCAAGGGGAAACAACATATCGAGTCTCAGAGCATTCTCACTACTACCTAGAGCCTGAGAACTCTTCCTTAGGAAATTCTCTTCTCTCTTTCACCATTTCTTCCCTTTCTTTCTTTCACCCCTTTTATTCCATCAGTTCCTATACCCCATTGGACATTTAATCAATCAACTGAAACATTGATTCTAGGGCTCGTCCCTTTCCTTTTGTTTAAAAAAATTTTGATTACTCTACACAACAAGGAAATATAAGGCTTCGAGACCGACCACGTGAACCATTGAAGGATGGCAATGGATTGTTACACTTTGGTATATGACCAAGTGAAATTTTCTTGATTTAAGATCATAAAGGAATATCATGGGTCCATCGATCTTCTTGATGCTTGATGATATGGGTTGACCTCCAAAGGAGTTATGTAACAAAGACTACCCTTGGATTCGAAAGGAATCAAAAGGACTCTGTGTGAGTGAATGATGTCGGAGGTACCCACTATTCAGGCATCTTCTTGGAGCTCCTAATCAAATGAGTTTTTTTCTCAAATGTACAAGTGCGAACCTTAAGATTTTTTTTACAATCACAAGCGTATTCATGTTTTGTTCCACAATCCAAACTCAAAAGCAAAATTAGTCATTCCTTGATCCACATGGGTTTTATTGTGCTTGTAATATGGCCAGGAGTTAAGAGGGATATGAAAGAAAAGGTCAAAGAGGCTCAAAGAGTGTTTAAGGGTTAGTTAGAGTAAGAACCTTGAGCGCCTTACTGTTACTCATTTCAACTCTTTGGGCTAGGCTCTACTTCATTTGTCTTATAAATTGATCATCATTGCACTTTTGTACCTTCCTTATGAAATTTGGAGAACTTTTGTCTCTTTTTGTTTCACTCACCTTTGGCAGATTTATATATATTATTTAGAAAACAATTATATTTTGACTCATAGTGGGTAGCATGGGATAAATTAGTATTTGTGATGAAGAAATACGGTCATGTGACATCTCAAATCTTGACTAAAGACTTTTAAAACTTGGATTTTGGGACAGAACTTCTTAGAAACACGCACTTGGTTGTTTTCTTTTTTTTTTTTCTTTTTTTATATATACCCTAACTTTGCCTAGGCTAACCTTCTCGATTTTCAATGTAACATCCCATTTTTCATAAAATAAATTAAAAATGATTTTATTTAAAAATAAATAGAATTTTAGGAAAATAATGAGATTTTTGTAATTAAATAAATAAGGAGAAATAATTTTATTAATTAAAATAATGATTTGAAGGTAAATAAAATAAATAAATATTCTTAGAAAATAAAAATGATGTTTTATTTATTCATTTGATAGAAAGTAAAATAGAATTCATTTTTATAAAATAAAAAAAAATAGAGTAGATAACAAGTTGAGAGTACCCTACCTATAAATAGAGATATATTAGGCCATTTTTTACATTTACGATACATCTTTATGTTTTCTCTTTTCTCAAATTCATTTTTCCTTTCTCTTCTTCCAAAATCCTCTCTTTTTCCCACATACACTCAAATGTATCCTAATAAAACTATAATTATGGATTCTTTAACTATTGGATCATCGTAAACTTTGAACATCGAGTTCGGAACTTATTCTCGCGCTTCCCTACTGTTGGGATTTGCAAAATAGTTTCTGTGGTCAGAGAAATGTCCCTCGCAAGTAGCTCTTTTGTGTTTCCGGATACACCCAAATATGTCTTAGTAAAACTATGATCTAGGACTCGTTAAGCATTAGATCTTCGTGAAATTTGAACAATAGGTTCAGAACTCATGTTCTCACATCCTCACCGTTAGGATTTATGAAATAATGTTTTTGGTGAGAGAAATGTTTCTTGTACGGAGATAGTGAAATGAAGGTTCCAATCTCTTCTCCTTCTCTCTAACGCTTAGAAATCCTAGCAGAACAACTAGAGGAAAAATTTGAGGGATCTTAGTGAACCACTAGAGATGTCGCTATCACTATTAGATTACATAACATCTCTTAATATTATTACTATGTGACATGTGTATGATGCATGAGACATGATAACGTGTTGTTTTGAGATTATGGAAGTATGATGAATTGTGTGTAAGTGATAAATTGAATATGTGTTAAACTATGAACCGTACAATCACACGACCGTGATACCTATTTTTTATTAGAATTAAAAATAAATATAATGCTTTACCTATATTAATAATAAAAGAAATATTTTTGCTTGATCCACATTTCATTGAACAATTTTACTCTTAAATCAATTTTTTAATTTTTAATTTTTTTCTTTAAATCTACAATAACTTTCCACTGTTTCTATATAGCTAATTAGTTTTTTATTGTCATTTCTAATAACTATATTTAACTCCTTTTACTTTGTTAACTGTATTTAACTCCTTGTACTTTATTATTTAAAAATTTAGAGGCACACTCTTCTCCTAATATTATCATAATGAATATTATTATGGAAATTATGATCATTATTTTCGTTAATATATAAATAATTCTTTTAATTTGAAAATTATAATTAATGAATATTATTATGGAAATTATGATCATTATTTTCGTTAATATATAAATAATTCTTTTAATTTGAAAATTATAATTAGTTGTTTACTAAAAAAACTTCCAATTAAAATATAGATTTTATGTCTCAGAATAAAAAATATTTTTTTAATAGAATTTAGCGTAAAAATATAATTATTTAGATTACAATGTATCGAAAACATATACTTTTATTATTTTTACGGTTTACACGTGGTAGTGAAAGAGTAGTGATTGCATTGGTGTTGCAATGATGACAAACAGGGAGAAATGCAATATATTGGTGTGAATCTAGGACAAAGAGAGATAGAGTAGTGGTGGTGGCCAGGAAAAGACGACAATGGAGCAACAAAGATGATTGGTAGCCAAAAAGTGTTGTCGTGACCATGGAACATGGTGGAAATAAAGAGGGCGTTGTCCTTTATGTATAGCCGAATTAAAATTCAACGAGATCTTCTACTTTTGTTGAGTTAAAAAAATTGGATATATCAAATATGTAGGTAATAATTATGTTGATAAATTATTATATTTTTCGTTTTGTCTCGAATCATTAATTATGAATTTTTTTCAACCCATCAAGTTATACTAATTAAAGATGAATGTCACTTGTAATATATGATTAAAATTAATTTAAAAAATTTATAAAAAAATCATATGCATATTTTTTTTTTGTTAAATAAACCATTTTCCACGTTAAATGTAAAAAAAGTATTACATTATTGTACATCAATCTTATAAGTTTGATTATTATTATATCTAAATATACTTAATGTTCGCTCTAAAAAATATACTTCATGTCCTTTTATAATAAATTTTTTAAATTTTATCAAAAAAATTTAATATAAATTTATTTTAATTATATGATATAAATAATTTTTTTACTTTTTATAATAAATAATTATAATTATAAAATTTGACATGTGCATTACCTCGAGTAAAAATCTATTTGTGTACATGACATTAATTACGTACTCTCTACTATTTGGCGCAAATGTCAAATGACTTGGGCACAAATGATTATTGCCGTAAGAAAATTGACACGATTAAACGTAATTGGGTTCACACTTCATAGTCACACGAATCACGATGAAAGAAAAATGGAGTAAACAACTAAACAATTAAACATGAAACACGAAGTCCCGAATTACTTTAATTTTGACGATGCAAAGCAGGAATAGCAAAAGAATGAGGTTGTCTTTGATTTGTATTTCCAAAAATTATTTAGTTTTTTTTTTCAAATAAAAAAGTAAACAAACACAATGTATATGTCATTATGTCTCGCCACATGTTACCTAATTTTATATGAGTAGTGCTCGAATAAGGACTGTTTAATAGAACAAAATCAGAAGAAGAAAAATACTTATTTTAAAAATATTTTCAAAATTTAATAAATATTTTATGAAAAATTAATTAATTAGTGACTAGTATAAAAATATTTTAGAAAATATTTGACTTAATTTTTTTGTTTTTTTAACTATTGCAATTATATTAGTTGTTATCCAAGTTTTAATGTCAAGTAATGAAATTATGCAATTTTAATCTCTTTATAAGTCTTTTGGTAAATATTTAATTAATTTTGTTGATGTGACACTTGATGATTCTACTCCTAAGGATCCCTTGTATAAGATATTAGATGAGTTGAGATCCTTAAGTTGTGGAAAGAAAAACAAGGAAGAAAAAAAAAGAGGGGAAGAAATAAGTCAAGATGAAAAAGAGAAAATAAGAGAGGAAAAAAGAAGAAAAATAATGAAAGAAATGAAAAGAGAAAAACATGTCTCCCATAGTAGTCATGATTCTTGCAAGAGTTTAAGTGAAGAACTTATCGACTATTATAGAGGGCGCTACCACTATTAGAAAATATGTTTTTTACATCGGTTATTTATGACTTTCTACATCGATTTTTAACCGATGTTGAAAGTATTATCGTTAACATCGATTTTCTAAAACTGATGTTAATGTAAAATTGACAACATAAGTTATTGTATAATAAGAATTACACCAAAAAAAATATATGAATGTTGACAGTTCACATCGGTTTTTATACAGAATCGATGTTAACTTATACATTAACATCGGTTTTCTATAAAAGCCGATGTTAACTTCCAAATGTTAACATCAATTTAAGTAAAAAAACAACGTATAAGTTAACATCGGTTTTTTACAGAAACCGATGTTAACATTTTTTGATATTAACATTTGTTTTTAAAAAAACCGTAAAAACCGATGTTAATATATACAAACAACATCGGTTTTTTGAAAAACCAATATTAACTTATACGTTAACATCATTTTTTTTGGAAAAATCGATGTTGTTTGTGTATATTAACATCGGGTTTTTTAGAAAATCGATGTTGTTATTAGGATTTTTTTAAAATACGCTCTGTTTTTACAAAAAATCCAAAATTTAACTGTAAATTTAAAATCAGACCACTCAACACAACATTTATCATTTGCATTCTACTTTCAAACAGGTTTTAGCAGAAAGCTAGCTAATAAACTATCAATTGTAAAAACTCAATTGAAAAAAATCAATTGATAACTATGAATAAATAATTTATTAATAACTATCAACAAAGATTATTCAATGTTAAAAGGAAACAACAATTGTAAAAAATGTAATGCAAGCTATAGTAAACTAATTAAGTAACCTAAAGTTACATAGTTCCCTAACATCCTAAGTTTGATTTCTAACTTTGAGATAATACTATGCCCACTGGATGCGAAATGTCTTCAATCTCTCTGCTTCCAATGGTCTAACATCATTAAAATACCGCATGATCAAATAAAACATAAGTTAATAATCTAATACCAATGATAAGAAAATCAACTTTGTTTGAAATAAACAATTACCGTTTCCCAATTATTTCTGAAAGTTCCTAAGATTATCGTGGACATCGTGTGCATGACATAATAGCCGCACTCAGTGCTTTCTTTTTGTCTATTACACTAAATACATAATGAAATTTGGATATTAAACGTTAACTACAATTAGTGTACACACGCATAAAATATATATAAGTAGAAGTTTTATTTAAATCATGTACCTTAACAACAATCTACCTAGCACCAACCTTGGATTTAGGTTGTGGAGTATCATCAAGTCCTTTCAAAGCACTGTTGAATACAAGGAACATTAAAATATTGATGTTGTTGAGTTATGCTAATGCAAATGTATTGAAAAACAACACTGATATGTTAATTATTCCTTTAAGGTAGTTATTTGGCCTGTAATGCAAGGAACAAAACCAGACAACAAGATTTTCCTTAGGCAAAATGACGACCATTTGCCAATGTGCGCTGTAGTGGAGACCAATATGGGTTATTGTAGTATTATACATTATTTAAATTCAGTTGTTCAGTTTGACTTAGCCATTCAAGTAGGCTCGAAGGTAGACATCGCATTTTGAACTCTGCATCCAACTCTTCATGTAACTTTCTGATTCAAATTGTGATTGCCCAGATCTCTGAATGGACTATGGCTTGAGGAATTCATACTCATCAGAATTCCCTGCTCGCATACTTGTCTTGGTTAGATGCCTATTGTTGTTAAGACAAAGTTAATTATGTATGAATTTAAAACAATAACTTAGGTAATTAACAATAATCTAAATTGATTTACAGAATCCACAACCGTATAACAGATATGCTGAGACATTGACCACCATGTTCAATTTCAAAGAGATCATCATGCTTTATGTACAACAAGAAGTTTTGATTAAACACCCTGAACACAGTAGCATCCTACATAACCTGGAGAGGCTTCAAAAAAAGTTGTGGGATGATCACTGTCATCAAATATAGGGGATCACCAACCTGATGATCCGGCCTATCTGGAGGTTTTGCTGGAGACATAGCTGCCTTTTATATCAAACATAGTTAATTAACATAATTTAATTACAGTGAACAAATCAATTGAAAAAAAAGAAGCATATAATCAAAGTAAAATACTATTTTTGATAAATGCTTCACGAGATGTGTCGGCCAAGCAAAGAAGGTGTTAAGTGCCTGCCCCACTAAACTAACCTCGTTAGTGGGTACAGGAACAGAAGCCTCTACATCTTTAACCACCTCAACACCAACCTTCACTTGGCCATGCAACAAAGGGATGTTGTGAACCGTTATGGATCCCTCATAAACTCTTCCTAGGGCAACTAGGCAGGAAGGATTTTCTTCGATGTACAACCCGTATTTGTCTGAGTCATCCGTCTCTAGATCATTCCCTGAGGGATCAACACAACTCTCCTTTGTGCAGACACGAGAAACTAAGGGACCAACCTCAGGCTCCAGAGGCAGTGCAAGTTCCTATGATTGCATCTATGATTGAAACTAGGACTGCATCTGGCTGAAGGATAACATCAACTACCGAGTTACTTTCTGTGATCAACTCCTCCAGTTGGTCCCTAATTTATTGAGTCAGCTGCTCGAGTTCTTCGGGAGCCATGGAGGAAGAACTGCGGGAGGTTCGAGGAACCGATCCAAAGTATTGCTTTATGGTCACACCAGCTCTAACAACACGCACACGACCAGGGTGTTCTGGTCGCCCAATGGAAGCAGTCAGAACATCCTAATGTCCATGAGGGACAAACAAACCCTGTGACGCCTGCTCCTCCAAAGAATCTTGTACATAACACATATATTTGCTTAGTCATTCACAGAATAAACAAATATAATTACAATTCTTAATTGAAAATGACTTACAGTCTTCTTAACAATTTCCTTTGCTGCCTTAGACATCATCTGCCCAGTTTTCTTGGTGCGGGCCATCTTTCACTTCACATGTCGTCTGATGGGAGATGGAGGGTCAATCACGCCCTCAATGCTTCCAGATTGAGCAGCTTCCTCCAGTTTTTTCTTAGTCTACTCAACCATTAGCTTCTGTTCTAAATATTCATAACCACCATGAGACAACACGTGGGGGGCAGTGTTTTGCTTCTGAATGGCCTGTGCCTTTTTCTGCACATCCTGAAAAAATATAGCATTAATGAAAATCATTACTACAATGTATTATAAGAACTGAATTTTTAGTGGAAAAAAATTAAAATGACAAAGTACATATTGATCGAGGTCGTACCCGAATCAAATAAACATTAAAAATGCAGTATCTAGGAAGTGATCCTAGGTCGTCTCCCAACGAGCAATGGTCAACCAACATTCATAATAGATAGTGATAAAACAGTAACGAATTGGGGGGGGGGGGGTTGTTTGTTTTTGTAAATTAAACAGCGAGCAAATTTAATTAGAAAATATCAGAATTAAAACACGTTGTTTTCCTTTGATTCACAAGCAAGTCTCTTATCTTAGGTTACGAGAATTTATCTTTTATCAGTTCAACCACTTAATCTGTGGCATCCTTAAATAATGACTAGTTTAATAGTAATAATTTAAATAATAGAAACCATGGAATTTTTTTCTCTCTCTCTTTTCGCGTTAATTAAATTCAGAAGGAAAATTATCACTACAAAGTCCTGAATGGCCAGTTCACAACTCTATTCGGAGTCATTTCTTTCTGTTCACTTATAACCTCTAAACTATTTTGCTCTTTCAAAAAGAAAAATATACTAGCCATCATTTTAGGTCGTCACGTGAAAAATAATAAAATGCGGTCGATAAACTTTTTTCAATAAAGTTTGTTAACACTTCCTTTTCAAATAACAAGGTTAAACATAATTACATTCATCATCTAAAACTGTCCAAAATATGGGAGTTTGCAAAATACATAGTGACATCCAAAGCAAAGGTATCAACTATGGTGGCTTCAGCCACATATATACAATCATCAAAATTTGTATACGATAGGTCTACCCACCCAAAAATCAAAAGAGTAAATCTAGCAGTCTGAACTAGATACACCCACCCACAAAAAGTATGTAAACCTAGTCTAAGGATCCGTCTGCTATGATGAAGAGTCTTCACTACTCGCTGTCCCTCCAGGGCCGCTCTCCTCTGTAGAGTCTGCCTCAGATGCTGAGGTCGTGCTTTGTAGGTGAGGTTATCCTTCACTTGTACTTCATCCAGTGCGAGTACATCTGATGGATCCGGGTTGTATCGTCTCAGTTGAGAGACATGAAACATAGGGTGCAAATTTGATAAACTCGGAGGTAAAGCGATTTGATAAGCTACAGGCCCAACCTTCTTCAAAATTTGATACGGACCTAGATACTTGGGTGTCAACTTCCTAGATTTGAGAGCTCTCCCTACTCCAGTTACAGGAGAAACCTTCAAAAACACATGTTCTCCTTCTTGAAAATCTAAAGGCTTTCTCCTTCTGTCATAATAGCTCTTCTGCCTATCCTGGGATGCTTTTATTTTCTCTCGAATCAATTTCACTTGTTCGGTAATTTGTTGTAGCATTTCAGGTCCAAGAAGTACTGTTTCTCCATCATCGTACCAACAAAGAGGAGTTTTGCACTTTCGTCCATATAGAGCTTGAAAAGGAGCCATACCAATACTGGCTTGGTAGCTGTTGTTGTAAGTAAATTCAATCAATGGCAAACATTCTATCCAACTGCCTTGTTGCTCTATAATACACGCCCAGAGTAGATCTTCTAGAGTCTGAATGGTTCGTTCAGTTTGACCATCTGTTTGAGGATGATAAGCTGAACTGAGCTTCAGCTTTGTCCCCAATGCTTCATGTAGACTTGTCCAAAATCGCGAGGTAAACCTCGGGTCTCTGTCTGATACAATACTGGAAGGAATTCCATGCAACCTTATTACTTCTTTGATATACAACTCTACTAACTTCTCCATTTTATACTTCGTATTCACCATAATAAAATGAGCAGATTTGGTGAGTCAATCTACTATGACCCACACAGCATCGTGTCCATGACTAGTCTTGGGTAAACTAGATACAAAATCCATAGATATGCTCTCCCATTTCCATTCCGGAATTTCTAGTTGCTTTAATTCTCCTGATGGTCGCTGGTGTTCAGCCTTAGCCTTTTGACATGTCAAACATTTTGCTACATATTTAGCTACATCTTTCTTCATGCCATGCCACCAAAAACTTCTCTTCAAATCTTGGTACATCTTAGTCATTCCTGGATGGAAACTAAGACAGCTTTTATGTGTTTCTTCCAAGATCTTAACTTTCAAATCATCTAAAGATGGTACACATATCCTCCCCTTGAATCTAATTAACCCAATTGTGTCCTTCTTAAACTCCACATCCTTATCTCACATTGCATCTAACACTTTGCCTTGCAGAAACGGGTCATCCTCTTGAGCCTCACGTATGTGATCTACGAATTCATTGGTGATCTGTAACGCTCCCACAAATAAGCTCTTGGGTCGCATCTCGATTGCTAGATTCAGATCTCGAAATTTCTCTATCAATCTCTTCTCCAAACTCATCATAGTCGCAACATGTAAGGACTTCCGGCTTAGCGCGTTAGCTACTACATTAGCCTTTCCTGGATGGTAGGAAAGACCAAAATCATAATCCTTGAGGAACTCCATCCATCTTCGTTGCCTCATATTGAGTTCCTTCTAATCGAACAAGTATTTGACGCTCTTGTGATCGCTGAAAACTTCAAAACGAGTACCATATAAATAGTGCCTCCAAATCTTTAAAGCAAAGACCACCGCTGCTAGTTCCAAGTCATGGGTCAGATAGTTAACTTCATGAGGGCGTAATTGACGTGAAGCATAAGCCACTACTCTTCCCTCCTGCATTAACACACACCCCAAGCCTTGCCCGCTCGCATCGCAATACACTTCAAATGGTCTCTTAGGGTCAGACAAAATTAACACTGAAGCGGTTGTCAACCGCCTCTTCAACTCTTGGAAACTTTGATCACATTTCTCATTCCAGACCAACTTCTCATTCTTACGAGTCAATTTAGTTAGGGGTAGCGCTAACTTAGAAAATCCCTCAATGAATTTCCTATAATAGCCGGCCAACCCCAAGAAACTCCGAACTTCTGTTGGAGTTGTCGGTTGTTGCCACTCCATAACCGACTCCACTTTAATCGGATCCACCGCAACCCCATCTTTAGAAATCACATGTCCCAAGAACTGTACTTTCTCTAACCAAAATTCACATTTCGACAATTTGGCGAACAATTTCCTATCCCTCAGGATATGCAACACAATTCTCAAGTGCTCCTCATGCTCCTCCTTATTCCTTAAATACACTAGGATATCATCAATGAACATAACCACGAACTTCATCTGGTACACCAACAATCTTAACAGTGTTGCATATTTCAATGAACGTTGCCAAGTGTGCATAGGGATCTTCATTAGGTAATCATTGAAATAAGTTCCCCTGTATTAAATGAATTAAGGAATGTGGGTAGTTGATGTTGTTAGATTGCACTTCAGGACGTGCAATGCTGGTGAAAAATTGTGGTACTGAACTACTTGAGTAATTCTCAAGGGTAATCCTCTGGTCATGCTCTTCTGCCATGGTAATGACTTCAGGTAATTGAGTGGCAGATTCCCTTGATGATGGTCAATCAGGTGATGATAACTCAGAGAAATGAGTCTCTTCCTCAAGAATGGATGCAACTGTTCTGTCTTGCAGAAGTTTGCTTCTCCCCTCGGCCCTGTTACTTCGCAATGTAGCTTCAATTTCGAAGTCCAGAGGAACTAAATTGCTTGTGGGAGATCTATGCATATACAGTACTAATAGAACAACGGTTATCCAATTTAACAAGAAAAGACAAATAGGAATTATGAACAAATATTCACAAAAACAATCAAAGAATAACAAATAAATAATAGACACCTAAAACTGAACTAACTTCCCAAATAAAAAGAAGTTCCCTGGCAACGGCGCCAAAAACTTGTTCTGCTTCCGGCAAGTGCACCGGATCGCACAAGTAGTATAAAACGGTAAGAAACGAGTATCGAACTCTCGGGGAACTTGTGTTATTTGGTAAGCTATTTCAGCAAATAGGTGTCCGGTGTGTAAAGATAAGTGTGAATATGAACATGTGTATAAAATATCTGTGCAAAAAGAAAGAAAATCACGCGAGAGAAATGATGTGTAAAATAAGTAGAGAACACGTTGGCCTTCCTAATAGGTTCCTGATGCTAAAAAGATATTCTCTATATAACAATGTTCATGTGTTCTTATGGTGTCTCCTAAGATACTAAACCCTGATTCCTCATGTAGGACTAAACTTAACCAGGACCGCCTTAAGACACACATACACAACTAAATTATCGCACCCCGATTCCTCGTGATAGTACGACAACTTAACCCTATACTATCAAGAACTTTAGAGTCAGACCAGTTTCCAGTGTTGAATGACCCTAACAAAGCATGCATCTACGTGATCAAGGTAAAGGCATACTGGAGTGAAAAGAAGATAGCACAGAGAACACACAAAACATCAATAAATAGATAGAAATATATTTACATCAGGTACCTACAGGGAAGATCCAACAGAGGATTTAGTTTCCCATTCCAAGAAGCCTTATTTACAACAAAGAGAAGAACAAGATGAAAGATTGCAAAAATACAAGTGGTGAGGATATCTCCTTCACCTCTAGGATCTCACAATCACTGACAAACTCATCTCAAGCTCTCAAACCGGGTCCTGCTTCAAGCTTAGTCTCTGCAGATCTTCACACATCAAAATCTCTCAAAACTGTCTAGAACTTAGACCTTTCTCTCTCTAGAATCTCTAGACATGCAAAGCTCTGAATCCCAGTCCAAACTCCACCTCTAAAATCTGATTTCAGGCTTAAATAGGTGGCCTTTTCATGCTCGTGCGCTTAGCGCACTTATGGACCGCTTAGCGCACATTAGTGAATTTTGGCTAAGTGCGTGCCTTTCTCGCTTAGCGGATGGACTGAAGCAATGCGCTTAGTGAGATGAAGTGGTGCGCTTAGTGAACTTGTACAACTCATTTTCTTCCAGAGTCTTCCTCACGCTTAGCCCATGAGTGTTGCGCTTAGCGGATGCTCGCTAAGCCAGCAGATTGGCTTAGCGAAAAGGTGAAAAACAACACTTTTCAAAGCTTGCCTAATTAACCTGAAATTGAGAGAAAATGATTATTAAACACACAAAATGGAAGTACTAAGTATTTATTACCTATACTTAACAGAAAATACTTATAACACTACAAAATAACCATAAATTGGAAGAGTTTGATACAACTTACACAAGTTTTATACACAAAAGTTAGTCGTATTCACCGACTAACAGTACACGAATCTGGAAGGAAAGTAGTAGTAGAAACATGATGGCAGGCAAACTCAAAAGAAATGGCATTATGGGCAAAAAGTAGTTGATTTCTACAATACCAAATAACCCAAACAAAATTCACAATGAGGGTGAGAACAACTTTTCTAGTTTGGGCACTCCATTTTCTATCAAGTAGCTAAAGCAAGGAGTGACAATAGATGTTTTCCAATTGGACTTGCAAAATTGATAACATCCAATCCCAAATCTAAAGAGCAAAGGGGAAATGAAAGAACTAGTGTTTAGATGAATCTTAAGGGAAGGATAATGTGACACCCTCTACCCCGACATACATATAGTGAAAGGAAACATGGAATAATGGGAGTAATTTAAAAAGATTTATTTCACAACTCAAAATAAAACTTCTCAATGAAGTAAAAGATTCACATTCACAATAGCCAAGTTAAAACTTATCAGTAAGAATATAAAAACGAGTTATGGCTCCAAACAAAGATCGTACCGGTATTACAACTAAAATTCCAGAGAGAAACATAGAAGTAAATCATGTTTAACTACATATCTCAAAATACATTTGATAAAAACAACATAAAACCCTAAGCTCCAATGTCACATCCTATCAGAGCATAGTATTACATCGTCCTCTAGTATAAGGTTCTCTATAGTCATCCAGCTAACCATCTGTTCCTACGAACACAAGGTTCAAGATCATCATTAGATCCAAACACAAACAACACACAAGGAGTGAGTTATCACATTCCTAAATAGGTAGAGATAAACAAAACCACACACACACACACACACACACACACACACACACACACACACACACATATATATATATATAAGTATATCAAGCTCAACTTAGCACGATTCACATCATTTTACCACACATTGTGTAACATCACTCATCCAAGGATTTAATCACATTCCACACCTTCACATTAATCAGGTGTTTAGAACAACACATCTCAAGTACAACACAATATCTCACACTCAAACAATTCATTACCCACCATCATGTAACAACTCACAATGATCATTACACAGACATTATGTAACAGACACTATATGACTCAATCTTATATGCAATGTGGTACCATATTAGTGAAAAACCTCATCAAGCGCCTAGGAGTACATGATAAGACAGATTGCACACTGGTAAGTCAGGTCACTCTCACTAGGTAAAATAACAGGAAGATAATTTGGGGTCATGCTATTTTACGAGAATGCTCTAACCATGTGGGACAATATAGGCTTAAAGGAGCACTTATACCAGGTGTATGTACCCCCAAGGCCTAGACTCTAAAGAGTCTGTCAGGGCCTCTCCCTCCTAATTCAGGTCCAACCCAGAAAACATTTTAACACATAGACTCTATCTATGACTATACAAAATACAAGACTTCTCAATTGTTCTCAAAATAATTTTAACATGTAGCACCTCAAAGTAATTCAACTCGTCAGATTTCCCACAGTGGATTTCATCATAATACTTGTCACGCATTAACCCATTGTCCTTAAAGGGTCTTACAGTCATGTGATTATACGGTTCATAACTCAAAACTCAATGCACACAACATCTCAATACACATGTGTCATACCCTAATTTTGTCCGGGGACTATTGTTTGATGGCATGCAACCTTTGGTTGACCGCTTCGAGGTACTTGGCACCCTTTGTTGCACAATACGTGAAGTTCCGAGACATGCCGGAAATCAAAAGGAAGCATTGTTACACAATCCGTGAGTTTCTATAACATTCCGAAAGCAAACAAAAGAGTAATTATGTGACCCGTAAGGTTCCGTAACCTTATGGAAAGAAAACAAGTAACGTTACGGAAAAAGAATCACCAAAAAAAGCAAAGGGGGTGTACTTAGTAAAAAAGGGGGTGCAAATAGCAACCAGGCCCACTTGGGCCTTCCAGGATGTTCCTCCAGAAGGCGGTTGCTTCTGGAGGAAGCAACCTGGCTCGCCTGGGCGAGCTGGGTGGCAAGCTCCTCCCCTATTTTCCTATAAATAGGGGGAGGAGTGGAGGAGAAAGGGATTCAGCCCTTCTGGTACTTCGTAATCACTTAAAATTAGTGAGGAAAATTGTTTCCGTGAAGAAAATCCAAGCCGAGGCGCTTCCGTAATATTTCTGTAACATTTCTGTGGGTGATTTCGCGAAGATTTTCAACCGTTCTTCGTCGTTCGTCGTTCGTTCTTCGTCGTTCTTCGGTCTTCAACCGATAAGTTCCCGAAATCGAACTTTTCAATTCATTCTATGTACCCGTGGTGGTCCCTATTTGTTTCGTGTACTTTTATTCTCGTTTCATTTACTTTCCGTACCCCCTTTTGACGTGCTTTAGTCATTTACTTAAGTCCTTTTTTCGCCTAAACAAGAAATAAAATAATTTTGCACCGATCATTTGATTTGTAATATCCGTTAATTTCTGTTAAAATGAAATCCGACCGTTCGGTCATGCCGTAACCACGTTGGAAACCAAAAAGAGGTAAGATAATAATATAATAATCAAAAAATATCTTTTAGTAAAATAAACCAAAAAAATCAATCGGACGTTTCTCTTTGGGATTTCTCTTTCTTAATTGAATTGACTAATAACTAAAGTGAAGCTAAGGCTAAAATCAACTTGCAAAGTCAAGCTCGTCCACAAAAAATCACTAAAAAGCATTTTAAGGTTCGATACCTCAGTTTTTCTCACCAAGTAAAAATGGGTCATTTTAAAGTCCAACGCCTTAAAAGGACCTCCTTCCAAGTAAAAAGAATCGCTTGATTTGCCCTTTAAAAAGAACTACGTAGGTCTGATTTTCTCATCACAATTGAGGAATACATAGGAGCAATGGGAAACGCCCTTGTCGACCACAAAAAGATAAAAACATAAAAAGGCATAAAAAAGACATAAGAACGTAAAAAGGGAAAAGAACATAAATTGAAGTCATATTTGCACATTTGATTAAAGGTTGCCGTCTCTTGTGACGGACGCGTGGGATGCTAATACCTTCCCCGTGCGTAAATACAACTCCCGAACCTTTCATTTAAAGTTCGTAGACCACGTCTTTTTCCAGTTTTTCTGACGTTTTCCTCAAATAAACGTTGGTGGCGACTCCGCGCGTATTCTTTTCTTGGAACACGCACCCGTGAGCCACGCGTCGCCCTCCCGCCGAAGGGTAGGTTGCGACAGTTGGCGACTCCGCTGGGGACTCCGTGCATATTCCTTTCTTGGAACACGCACCCGCGAGCAATGCATCGCCCTCCTACCGCAGGGTAGGTTGCGACAGTTGGCGACTCCACTGGGGACTATTTTTAGAGAGTTAGGCCATATAATCTTGTGCAATGTTTTTATCATGACTTTCTCCTTTGTTGGTTTCCCTTTATTTTTCTTATGTTCTTATGTATATAACTCTTTGATGCTTTTAGTGCGTTTTAAAATGTATGCATGAGATAAATATTTATTCATTTGATGCACACAAACACCAACACTATTTGCACACACGATGAGTTGAAAAAGGGACCTATACCCGGGCTCGTGGGAACATAAGGAGTGGAGGTGAATCTGTGATCATGCTAGGTCTCCGACTTGCTTGATTACAGTGAACCCTCATCTAGAGTTTTTCTCTTTTATAACATATTGTTGCTAGTAGTCCCTACTGCTTCAAAATGTTCTTTGAAGGGGATGATACCTCTAGGGACCATCAAGAGAGATATGACCACCTTGGGAATTATCACTAAAAGCCCTTTAGCTCCCTCTCATATAGGTCCCTTGAATAGGGGCACGGAACAGACACGCTGCGTGCCATTTTTCACACTGCCATGCATAAATGTCATGTACCCTTTTGCTTATATTTGTTTGTGAATATTGTCATACTATGTACATCCCCGTGTTGTGCCTTTCGCATATGCATCATGCACGGGTTCCGTCTTGATCCCCTCTCTTTGGCAAACCAACGGAGGGTTCGTGCCACCTTCTTAAATACATACGTCGGGCACTTTGCTACCCCAAGATGTTGTATCTAAGAAGGAGACAATTTCTCGGGCTCCCGTATTCATAAATTGCATCTGTATCATATGCATTTCTTCATGCATTCATCCATTCCACCCATGATAGATGTCGGAGTTTTGATTCACACCGATTTTGTTTTACTTTAGTAAAACATGGGATCAAGTCAAACACCTTCGCTTAAAAAGAGGTTCTATCAAGTCAAGGTCAAGAGCCTAGGGATCACCAGTCTAAAAGAGTTACGACAGTTGATGGGTCAGCTCCAGCGGCAAGCTTTTCGCAAAGCTTATGGTAAAATCTGGGACCTAGCCATGGTAAATGTCTCTACAGAGGCCATTGCCTCCCTCGCCCAGTATTACGATCAGCCGTTGAGGTGCTTCACCTTTGGGGACTTCCAGCTATCACCCATGGTGGAAGAATTTGAAGAGATCCTAGGATGCCCTCTAGGGGGAAGAAGACCATACCTATTCTCAGAGTTCTATCCCTCATTAACTAGAATTTCCAAGATAGTCCAAATCTCGACGCAGGAATTATACCACAGGAAGCAAGTCGAAAATGGGGTGGTTGGAATACCAAGAAAATATTTGGAGGCAAAAGCAAAAATCTTGGCAGGTAAAGGCGAAAGGGCCTCGTTCATAGACATTCTCGCACTGTTGATCTTCGGAGGAGTCCTCTTTCCGAATGTGGATGGGTTGGTGGACCTAGCAGCAATCGACGCTTTTCTCGCCTATCACAACCACAAGGAAAGCCCGATGGTCGCTATGCTAGCCGACCTATATGACACCTTCGACCGAAGATGTGAAAAGAGCAATACAAGGATTGTTTGCTATACTGCAGCTCTTTATGTATGGTTAGTTTCGCACCTTTTTCACCAAGAGGTGAGGCATGCTTGCCCGCTAGAAAGCCATCGTTCATGCACAGAGAAAGGAGGGGCAAATTGGGACCAACTCTTAGCGAGCAAAGAAGGAGCATCTGTCAACTGGTTCCCTCGATGGAAGGAAGGAAGAACCGGAGTTCTTATTTCATGCGGAGGATTTCCAAATGTTCCCTTGATGGGGACGAGGGGTTGCATCAGCTACAATCCCGTTCTTGCTATAAGAAAACTTGGCTACCCTATGAGAGGGGCGCCACTAGAGGATGAGCTCACGCCTGTCATTTCATGAGGTTTCAATAAGACCAACAGAAGGTCCGCAAGGCATGGGAGGTGTTGCAAGAGAATGACAAGGAACACAGGGGCAATAACAATGGGCCCATCGGTGGCTATCGTAAGTGGTTAAAAGCCCACGTGCAAGGTTTGGATTGGCTTCCAAGTTTGGGAACCGCTAAAAGGGAGGAAGTTGAGGCACCAAAGGAAGACGAAGATGTGCAGGCCCTTAGGGCAAGCTCGAGCAAGCCCAAGCAGTCAAAGAAAGGTTCAAATCAGCAGCTCTTAAGATCCGAAAGGAGAATGCCGAACTAAGAGATATAAATATAGCAACCACCAAAGCCTTGGAACAAGAGACCAAGAGGGCTCGTAGGGAAGAGCACGGCCGGAAAAAGTTCCGAGGGGCTCTGTGGGGCAGTAACAGCGAGCTTAAGCTCTGGAGAGAGGAAAGGGACCAATCATGAGTAGACAATTTGATCTTGAAAGATGAGTTGAAGGCTTGCTTGAGGTCCAAGAGAAGTTTGTCTCAGCAGTTATACGAGACAGAGACCAACATGTTAGCTATCATCACCAAGTACCAAGAAGAACTAAATCTAGCCACGGCCCACGAGCATAGAGTGGCGGACGAGTATGCCCAAGTGTATGCGGAAAAGGAGGCTAGAGGAAGGGTGATCAACTCGCTACATCAAGAGGCAACGATGTGGATGGACCGATTTGCTCTTACCTAGAACGGGAGTCAAGAACTTCCCCGATTGCTAGCCAAGGCCAAAGCAATGGCTGACACCTACTCCGCCCCTGAGGAGATCCATGGACTTCTCAGCTATTGTCAACATATGATAGACTTAATGGCCCATATGATTAGAAACTGCTAGGAAGCTTGTATTGTTGCTCAGATCTTGACTAGTTATAACTTTCTGAATAAAATGAGTTTGTCCCATGTTTTTACTCCAAAAGTTAGTGCGAATCAAATCACTCCCGCATTTTATCTCTAGCATGCATTCATATCATTAATCGCATAAGCACCTCTTCATGGCATGAACATATCGTTGCTGCATTTGTCCATTATCATATTCCAGCATCACATTTTACATGAGTCATTGCATCATCATGCATATGCGTTCAACATACTTTTTGTTCTACAAACTGCATACCTTTTGTTTTCATGTTCGCTCATGCATGATCCTTGCATTTTCCTCTACAAAACAAAAACAAAAAGGGAAGCATGAAAATTCATGATGCATTCTTGGTTGAATATATTCGGTACCATGAGCCAACCATGTTGGGATCATAAACCCGTTTCACTTAAAAACAAAATGAGTGAACATGGTACCTAATGCATGGTTAACTAGGAAATGATGTTTCTTCGGGCATCTCAATTTCATAATTACATTTTCCATGCATAGCTTAAAGTATGCCCGAGTCATTCATCCCTATGAAAGGTTGTTGAAGTATTGGCGATCAGAATTGCCATTCCTTGGATTATAGGGTTGAACTAAGCTCATGCTTTTTCGAAAAAGGTTCATCAAGTCAAGTTGAAGTATGGAAGTAACCATCTTGCAAAAATTGGGGCAAAAGATGAATCGAGTTACATCACTGCTTCGTCTACTGCCAAACACATTTAGGACTGTTGATGTCCTTGTTACTTCTAGTTTCACCTTGACCAAGATGTCATGAACCATGTTGAAAAATCTAAATTGATTCAACTCCATGTCCTGCATAAAAATTCGCAATACTTCAACTGTGTATCATTCACATACATCCATGCTTTTCATTGGTTGCATTGCTCATTGCATTCTTTCCCTGAAAAAAATAAAATAAAATAAAATAAAATAAAAACGAACTTAATCATTGTTATAAAAAAGAAAAGAACATGCTTTACGGTGCCCTTACTGAACCCGTGCTAGAGCTAGAGTAATAGGTAAAGTAGAAGAGGCGCAAGAGCAGATGAAGGCCGACATGGAGGCCATGAAAGAGCAAATGGCCACAATGATGGAGGCCATGATGAGCATGAAGAAGATAATGGAAGCCAATGCGGTTGCAGTTGCCGCTACCAGCGCTATTGCTAAGGTGAACCCGACGTCCCCATCCGGCATCAACCAAATGAATCATCCAACCTCAGATATGGTAGGCAAAGATTTGGGAAGTATGGGCGGCCCCCATGATGTGCAAATTCAAAACAAGCACGCCTTCCCACCATATGGCCAGCCTCCCAACTGTACACCACCCAATGTGGCGTACACTCCCAGTGAAAATGTCACTAACTCCACTCTTATACCCATTGAGAGCCAACAACCCCAAACTGATCATGCACATGTCTCTTAAACCATGGGGGAGGCACATAAAATGCCCCACCACAATCTAGCTGACTTCGAGCCTTGCCTCGGATATGCCACTGAAGGGCAAGCAGTTGGTGGTATGCCCCTGCAAAGCACTTTGGAGGGCCCTCAGTATCACCCACAACCACACCTCTTGCATTCCACAACATGTAAAAACCCTCATGCTATGGCAGAAATGGGAAAGTTGGATCATCTAGAGGAAAGGCTCAGGGCCATTGAAGGAGGTGAAGATTATGCCTTTGCTAACCTAGGAGAGTTATTCCTAGTACCCAATATCATCACCCCTCCCAAGTTCAAGGTGCTGGACTTTGACAAGTACAAGGGGACTACTTGCCCCAAGAACCATCTAAAGATGTATTGTCGGAAGATGGGGGCATACGTAAAAGATGAGGAATTGCTGATACATTCCTTCCAAGAAAGTCTTACTGGGGTAGCTGTTACCTGGTACACTAACTTGGAACCTTCCCGAGTCCATGCTCGGAAGGACCTAATGGTTGTCTTCATTAGGCAGTGTCAGTATAATGGCTTCAGATAGGATGCGACTACAGAACATGTGCAAAAAAAAGGGGCACGGATCTTTCAAAGAATACGCCCAAAGGTGGAGGGATCTGGCAACCTAAGTGGTACCCCCAATGATGGAAAAGGAGACGATAATCATGATGGTAGACACATTATCAATATTCTACTATGAAAAGATGGTGGGCTATGCACCTTCAAAGCTTTGCGGATTTGGTCTTCGCCAGTGAAAGGATCGATGTGGGTCCGAAAAGAGGCAAATTTAGTCATCCTGCTTGGACGAATGAGAAAACTGGGGCAAATGAAGAGGGTGAGGATGAAGGAGAAGCCCATGCTGTGACTGCCATTCCTATATGGCCAAGTTTCCCACCAACCCGACAATGTCAGTACTTAGCCAATAACGACCCATCTCCTTACCCATCACCCAGTTATCCACAAAGCCCATCCCTAAATCAAACCACAAAACCCACCTACCACACGACCAATGCTAAACACCACTTTTAGCAAGAACCGAAGCACCAACCAAAAGGGAATTTTGCAGCAAAAAGCCTGTAGAATTCACCCCAAATTTCGGTGTCATATGCTAAACTTGCTCTCGTATCTAATCGATAATTCAATGGTAGCCATAACCCCTGCTAGGTTTCCTCAACCTCCATTTTTTCGAGGATACAACTCGAACGCAACGTGTGCTTGTCATGGAGAAGCCCCGGGGTATTCCATTGAGCACTGTATGACCTCAAAGCGTAAGGTGCAAGGTCCAATTGATGCGGGCTGGCTGAAATTTGACGAGAATCGCGTGTAAATCCTAACATTGACAAGCGACACCACACATGGGGCAATTTTGAAAGCTGTTGTTAGATGTCTCTAATGACTCATCAGGATTTTCAAGTTTATGCCACAGTTACAACACTAAATAAATGGATAAATTTGACATCTTTGTCCCTCATCCTCTCATAATTACATCTCTGCTTCCGCTCGAATATGGGTGCGAGCCATTGATTTGTTTGCTCAAAATGACCTGCGTTCCTGAGTGTTGACTTCCAAGACCGTTCAATCAGAGATTACTCGTCTTGCACGTTGGTGGGGGTGCCGTAAAACAAAGATTGACTGTGTTTCCAAAACGTTCATGTGACCTCATTTTATCATTCCGGAAAGTTTATCTTTTTAGAGAGAAGTGAGTTATCAAGAATAGGATGTGGGACAAATGGCCTCAGTTATCTTAAGAAGGGAGGGGTTGAATTAAGATACAAAGACTATTCCCCAATTAAACTTTCACTCTTTTTTTTTTGGATTAACAATGCACCCTTAACATGAATAACTCAAAAGACAATTCAAAATAAACTTCTTTAAAGCAAAAGATAAATAGCAATAAATAAAAGAAGTTTAAGGGAAGAGAGGAATGCAAACTTGATTTATACTGGTTCGGTCATATCTCGTGCCTACGTCCAATCCTCAAGCAACCCACTTGAGATTTTCCACTCTCTTTGTAAAACTCCTTTTACAAAGTCTGAACCACACAGAGACAACCCTTCCCTTATGTTCAAGAATCCTCTACAACAAGAGACCCACGGTCTCTTAATCCCTTTTCAGAAATAAGAAGAAGAGAAGAAGAAATCTCTCTTAAAAGAGATAGATTGTACAAATTCCTTATTGAATATGCAAGTGGTTGACCAAGGAACCTTTTTGAGAGGATAAGACATTTCAGTTCAGAAAAACTCTTAATCTTTTGAGAGAATAAAACCTTTTTGGGCAATGAAAACTCTCTTTATATTCGTGTTTCTGAGTCACATATGAATAGACCCTTGATGGCCATTCATAAACCATTTGAATAGATGTGACTCTTGGAAATTATTTTCTGAAAATCTCCTCCGGTAATCGATTACAAGACTTGTGTAATCGATTACAGGCTTTAAAATTTGAACATTCAATAAACTGCTGGTAATCAATTACCATCCATGTGTAATCAATTACACATTATAAATTTTGAATTCAAATTTCTAGTGACTGTTATAAACATTTTCAGCTGCTAGTAATCGATTACCAGAGAGTAAATCTCCATTTAAAATGATTTAGATAGAATTCTTTGGCCAAACCTTTTGCTTTTTTTCAATTTGGAAACTTCTTCCTAAGATTCTAGAGATCGACTTGATCGTATATCTTGGTTTTCTTGGATTCTTGGATTCTTGTCTTGAATAAAACTTAGAAGCACTTGATCCTATGGCATCATCAAAACATCAAAATATCTTGCTTCTACATAGGAGTCATTTGACTTAATCCATCGACTGAAAAAATCCTTCAAACTATTTCTCATCCTTGGAAAATTCTTTTTGCAAAAATCAACTGCTTCTTTCATTCTCCCTTGCTACAAGGTTGTGAAAACAAAACAACAATGGATACCTTAGAGCCCTACACTGGGGCAATGAAAGGCACCATGCATAAACCCCAAGCGAACCTAAGGGCAGATTAGAAGTTCTCACCCAATGGGTTCCCAACTACAAGGTCATGACGAAAGATAAAAATGGATACCTCAAAGCCCTACATTGGGGCAATGAAAGGCACCATGCAAAAACCTCAAGCGAACCTAGGGGCAGATTAGAAGTTCTCACCCAATAGGTTCCTAGCTACAAGGTCATGACGAAAGATAACAATTGGTACCTCAAAGCCTTACACTGGGGCAATGAGGGGCATGAAGTGAACATAGGGGCAGATCAAAAGTTCTCACCTGTCAATGTTTTTAAACAAAAAAAAAGGGACAAACCCTGGAATTTCAATGGATTGATTAAACATCAAACGGCTCCATTGCCGTCACTCCAAAATGGTCAAGTGACTAAATCAAACAGAACATACACTCTGAGGGAGTTCCCGAAGAGATTTGCAAAAGATAGGATAAGGTTGCATGAATTATCACCTTTTTCAAAAGGACAGTCAATCTGTGTTTTCCAAAAAAATTAAATCAAAATCAAAATCAGGGAAAGAATGTCATGAACATTGTACAACTTTTCGTTGCATTGCATTTGTTTCATATGAAGTCCACATTTACCAAATTTCAAAGGTTGCATACATCTGCATCCCTAAACATCATGTTAACTGCATAGATGTCCTACACCTAATGTCCCATCTTTTGGAATTTGGGATGACCGGCCCTCTCAATGAGTCAATCTCTTTCTATCTCAAAAGGGTGGACCCTTGGGTACTAGTACCCTCACCCTTAGAGGGCTACACGCCCTCGCCATCAGAGGACTACACGTCCTCACCTTCAGAGGGCTACACGCCCTCACCATCAGAGGACTACATGTCCTCGCCTTAAGAGGGATGCACGCCCTCGCCTTCAGAGGACTGGACGACCTCACCTTCAAAGGGCTACATGCCCTTACCTTCAGAGGACTACACGTCCTCCCTTTCAGAGGGCTACACGCCCTCGCCTTTAGAGGACTACATGTCCTCACCTTCAAAGGGCTGTACGCCTTCGCCATCAGAGGGCTACACGGCCTCACCTTCAGAGGGTTGCACGCCCTCGCCTTTAGAGGGCTACACGCCCCCGCCTTCAGAGGACTACATGTCCTCAGAGAGCTGCATGCCCTCACCTTCAGAGGGTTGCATGTCCTCGCCTTTAGAGGGCTACGCATTCTCACCTTCAGAGGGCTCCATATCTGCGCCTTACGAGAATTTAAGGTCCTCTGCCCTTAAGTGCTTAACCAAGACTTGTGCTCCCGGTTATGGGGCCAGTAGTTTCCTTTTATAAGTTCCTGGGCCACCCCCTGATATTGGAGGGCGACCAACTATGCGAGCACTACCAGAGGAGGAGGCTATCACGTAGCTACTGTGCGGATCAAGATTTCACCTGTGTCACTACAAAGAGACGAGTGCGGATCATGCGCACCAACATGACCACTCTTACACAAAGATAGATGACGTTGCTACTTAGCAACATTCCACCCGACGACCACAATGCCGATCTCCCTCCTGTGGAAGTATCAGTTGGTCTGTGCCATCGTGACATAGGTAAGTATGCATATCAACTGATTTCTAATGTCATCTATTATTTGCAGGGATTGCACCCACAAGGCACCCAGTGGACCTGGAGAAGTCCAACAGGACCCTGGGGTTTCCAGCTTTGGTTTCGGGCCTCTTTCATTCCTACAGGGTGCCCGTCCCCCTAACAAGGTCATGCCATCGTGACATAGGTAAGTATGCACGTGGCTCAACTGATCTCTGATGTCTTCTATTATTGCCAGGGATCGTGCCCACAAGACACCCAACGGACCCGGAGGAGCCCAACAGGGCCCAGGGGTTTCCAGCTCTGGTTACAAGCCTCTGTCAGTCCTACAGGGTGCCCGTTCCCCCCAACAAGGTCACGCCATCATGACATAGGTAAGTATGCATGTGGCTAAACTGATTTTTGATGCCATCTATTGTTTGCAGGGATCGTGCCCGCAAGACACCCAGTGGACCCGAAGAAATCCAACAGGGTCTTCGAGTTGCCAACTCTAATTATGGGCCTCTGTCAGTTCTACGGAGTGCCTATCGCCCCCAGCAAGGTCATCAGGCCCCCTACTAATCGAGCTTTCATCAAGAAGTACTGCGCCCCCAGGCAGGCGCAGGGCGAGACACCATAGTAGCCTGGGAATGGCCGGCAGCGGGCAACAAACGCACCGCCTCCACCTCCAAAGCCCCTCAGCTCATCCATAAAAAAGTTAGTGTGTTGCCTACGACCCATGGCTGACCAGCAGGCGACCAAGTCCGAAGCCAAAGGTAAGCAAAAGTACTAGGTTCCTGATCGACAAGTCATCAAGCGTCCAGCTCAAAACGTTAAAGAAGCGCTACTAGGAGGCAACCTAGTACCTTTTAAATTTCTGCTTGTTATTTGATCACCCTTTGTTTCTCAAGTCATAGTAGGACACACCTAGTTTCTCAAGTCATAGGGAAAATGAATCCTAAGCCCTAGTGTCACGTGACCATAAAAACTTGATGCTTGAGTGTCCACATGGGTGCATGCGTGACCAGTTTTGCATAAAATTTCCTAATCATCATTGTTGCATGAGTATCATGGAAATAATGTAGGACATCCCCTTTATCCCCGAACCGCTGGCCAAACCCTGACATATATCATGACCAGCCGTTCTACAAGCCTTGAGCCAAAATCCCAACTTATCATAAACTTTGACCCAGGGTGAGAATGTTAATCCTTGCCCTCAGAAGAAAACAAAAAAAAAAGAAGAAAACGAAAATTCCAATCAAGAAGTGGGAGATAGCAAAAAAAAAAAAGGAAATTCCCGATCAAAGATCGGAAGAAAACAGAAGAAATATGTAGAAAGGTCTTTGGACCAGACAATATCTGAGTGATACAGAATTGTCACCAAGTAAACAAGAAAAAGGAAACCACGACCTAAAGTGGTCCTCTCCCTTTGATTGCCAACCAAAATCTTGTGCATCAGTGACTTGCTCACCGCACACTAAACAAAAACAAAAAAGGAAAAGGCCAAAAACACTTAAAGCTAAATTTCCCACCAAGAAAACAAACCATTCCCAAGAAAAATTCCTATTGATCCATGATCACGCATGTAATATTTGATTTGATGGGAAATGATTTGCAAAATCGAGTCATGACATATCTATGGTTCGGAATTAGGATAAAACACTTACCTGTGTGAGATTGATACACTTTGAGTGATTTTCTTCTATTTTTGTTGAACCCAGTGCTTCCTCTAAATGGTCATTTAGAAACGAAGTGCTAACATCCAAAATCTCATTTATGGTTATGAGAAAATTTCATCAGCATACTCTCCTTCCCCGATAGACACATTGTTTTTCATCCAAAAAGCATATGTTGCTCTGATCAGTTGGAAGTTTTGTCTCTTTACTAAAGCATGCTCGCATTTTAGTGAAGAAAATACCGAGACTATTTTTTAGTCTCACAGTTATCAAGAACTACGTAAGTCTGAGTTTCTCATCACAAATTGAGGATACGTAGGAGCAAAAGCCCTACTTTTGTCGACCACCCCACCTTTTGTTACTGTGACCCAAGAGTTCGGTGGCATGCAGAGCCACATGACCGTGGGATCCCCAAATTCGTATGTTCCATCATTTATCATGTTATCTTGTTTCTATGACTTGAGGGACTAACGTTTGTTTTGTTCTTTCGATCGTCTTTTGTTTTGTGCATACATGTTGTTTCGACTGTTGCGTTAGTGCTTACTTCGTTATTGTCGATAATGTTTGTTGGAATTCCGGAACCTTGTAGAGTTTTCCTTTAGGAACTTCGTCCTAAAAATAAAATGAACAAAAATCATGATAACGCCAAGAATAGAAAAAAAGAAAGAGGCGTTGTGAACAAATGTCATGTCTATATATAAAGAAAAGAAATGAGTTTTTTTATATGTAAAAAAATGTATGGAAAGATTTTGTGTGTGTAGATAAGGTGTGAAAAGAAATTCTTGTGTGTGAGCAATTAGTGTATATAAATAAATTTTTGTATAAACCACGAGTGTATGTTGAAAAACGAAAAAGAAATCTTTGAACAGGAATAGAGTTTTTATATAGATCGTGTTGATATAAAGAGAAAGAGTTTTTAATGCGTGTGTATACAGAAAAAGTTTGTCGTGTATAAGAATGTAGGTGTACAAAGAAAAGCTTTTCTCATAGATGGTGATGGATGTATAGTTTTTGCAAACATAAAAAATGAAACAAAAAGAAAAAAGAAAAAAGGACCTCGAAGGTCGGCATGTTATGGTCATAGGAAGCATAAATCATTCGTAGAGAGCAAACATATATTTTGAAAACAAGAGACTGGCGTTAAGAGTTTATTTTCCGGAATAACCAAGATAAGAATGGATGGATTCATTAAACCGATGAAAGAACATAATTTGGCAATATTGGGTCTACTTGTGTAAATCCCAAGCCTTAGTATCACAATGCCATAAACTAGATGCTTGAGTACCCACCTAGCTGTAGCCATGACTAATTTTGCACGTTGTTTCCAAATCATCATTGTTACGCGTGCCTCGTGGAAATAATATGGAAATTCAACCCGAGACCGACACCTTGACACATGAATTTGTTTTGCCCCAGATATCAAAATTGGGCTCGCACGATGAAAAGACCATGTTGAGACACAACCTTAAGCTACTTTGAACCTGGGCCCATGAAAAGAATCCTCATCCTTTCCCCCGAAGAAGAGGACACAGAATCTCCTCAAGGGAGAACGAATAACAAATGCTAAAACCCGAATTCCCAATCAAAGATCAGAAAGGAAGAAATGAAAAGAAAGAAAAGAAAAGGAAAAGAAGGATTCCTAATCGAAGATAAGAAGAAAGTAAAAAGAAAAAGATCGAAGGAAAAACAGAATAATTCCCGATCAATACAGGAAACCAGGAAAGAGAACAGAAGATCTTCTGACTAGATAAATTTTCGGCTGGGAAAATGACTGCCGGCAAAGGAAAACCCATTTTTGAAGTAGTTCTTCCTTTGGGATTGCCATCGAGTCTGGAGCCCCACGAATTGATTGCCTAGCGCTGTTCGTCTATCCTCCACCCTCAAATTTTATCTGGAGCCCCATGAATTGCTTGTCATTCATGCATCCTCCACCATCGAGTCTGGAGCCCCACGAATTAATTGCCTAGCGCTGTTTGTCTATCCTCCACCCTCAAATCTTATCCGGAGCCCCATGAATTGCTTGTCATTCATGCATCCTCCACCATCGAGTCTGGATCCCCACGAATTGATTGCCTAGTGTTGTTCGTCTATCCTCCACCCTCAAATCTTATCCGGATCCCCATGAATTGCTTGTCATTCATGCATCCTCCACCATCGAGTTTGGAGCCCCACGAATTGATTGTCTAGCATTGTTCGTCTATCCTCCACCCTCAAATCTTATCCGGAGCCCCATGAATTGATTGTCATTCATGCATCCTCCACCATCGAGTTCGGAGCCCCACGAATTGATTGCCTAGCGTTGTCCGTGTATCCTCCACCATCCTATTCAGAGCCTCATGAATTGATTGCCTAGCGTTGTTCATGCGTCCTCCGTTATCAAGCACAGAGCCTCCAGTGACTGGAAAATATGATTTTTTGTTATTTTCCCGATCGGTTCCTTCGCCAAACATGAGTATGCGTATATATTATGTTATTGGTGTCTTTTGTTTGTGTTTGTTTTATGTTGTGCAGAGAAAGAAGAAAGAGAGGCGGGAGTCGTCATAGACTAATCACGGAGAGAGCGAAGAAGGACGAAATCAGTGTTTTATCTTTGCTTTCCTCTTATCTCCGATAAAAGGTAAGTAAAGAGGTGCAACTGTCATACCCTAATTTCGTCCGGGGACTATTGTTTGATGGCATGCAACCTTTGGTTGACCGCTTCGAGGTACTTGGCACCCTTTGTTGCACAATGAATGAAGTTCCGAGACATGCCAGAAATCAAAAGGAAGCATTGTTACGCAATCCGTGAGTTTCCGTAACATTCCGAAAGCAAAAAAAAAAAAAAAGAGTAATTACGTGACCCGTAAGGTTCCGTAACCTTACGGAAAGAAAACAAGTATCGTTACAAAATTCATAAAATTTCGTAACGTTACGGAAAAAGAATCACCCAAAAAAGCAAAGGAGGGTGTACTTAGTAAAAAAAAGGGTGCAAATAGCAACCAGGCCCACTTGGGCCTTCCAGGATGTTCCTCCAGAAGGCGGTTGCTTCTGGAGGAAGCAACCTGGCTCGCCTGGGCGAGCTGGGTGGCAAGCTCCTCCCCTATTTTCCTATAAATAGGGGGAGGAGTGGAGGAGAAAGGGGTTCAGCCCTTCTGGTACTTCGTAATCACTTAAAATTAGTGAGGAAAATTGTTTCCGTGAAGAAAATGCAAGCCGAGGCGCTTCCGTAACGTTTCTGTAACGTTTCCGTGGGTGATTTCGTGAAGATTTTCAACCGTTCTTCGTCGTTCTTCGGTCTTCAACCGGTAAGTTCCTGAAATCGAACTTTTCAATTCATTCTATGTACCCGTGGTGGTCCCCATTTGTTTCGTGTACTTTGATTCTCGTTTCATTTACTTTCAGTACCCCTTTTTGACGTGCTTTAGTCATTTTCTCGCCTACTCAAGAAATAAAATAAATTTCCACCGATCATTTGATTTGTAATATCCGTTAATTTCTGTTAAAATGAAATCCGACCATTCGATCATGCCGTAACCACGTTGGAAACCAAAAAGAGGTAAGATGATAATATAATAATCAAAATATATCTTTTAGTAAAATAAACCAAAAAAATCAACCGGATGTTTCTCTTTGGGATTTCTCTTTCTTAATTGAATTGACTAATAACTAAAGTGAAACTAAGGCTAAAGTCAACTCGCAAAGTCAAGCTCGTCCGCAAAAAATCACTAAAAAGGATTTTAAGGTTCGATACCTCAGTTTTTCTCACCAAGTAAAAACGGGTCATTTTAAAGTCCAACGCCTTAAAAGGACCTCCTTCCAAGTAAAAAGAATCGCTTGATTTGCCCTTTAAAAAGAACTACGTAGGTCTGATTTTCTCATCACAATTGAGGAATACGTAGGAGCAAAGGGAAATGCCCTTGTCGACGACAAAAAGATAAAAACATAAAAAGGCATAAAAAAGACATAAGAACGTAAAAAGGGAAAATAACATAAATTGAAGTCATATTTGCACATTTGATTAAAGGTTGTCATCTCTTGTGACGAACGCGTGGGGTGCTAATACCTTCCCCGTGCATAAATACAACTCCCGAACCTTTCATTTAAAGTTCGTAGACCATGTCTTTTTCCGGTTTTTCTGACGTTTTTCTCAAATAAACGTTGGTGGCGACTCCGCGCGTATTCCTTTCTTGGAACACGCACCCATGAGCCACGCGTCGCCCTCCCACCGAAGGATAGGTCGCGACAATGTGTCATCTCACAATTTAACACATACTCAACTTGTCACTTAAACATAGTTCATCACACTTTCATAATCCAAATGCAACACATTATCACACTCTCATTAAAACTGGCATTTAAAATCTTATATGTGCCATTATGCAATACACACAACTATTCAATTGTTTTCAAAATCATTTTAACTCGTTGCGCCTGAAAGTGATTAGAGTCGTCGGATTCCCGTAGTGAAGCCAATCATAAAATTTGTCGCGCATTAACTTGTTGCCCTTAAAGGGTCTTACAGTTGTGTGATAGTATAGTTCATAGCTCACAACTCAATGCATACAAAATCTCAATACACTTGTATCTTATAATTCAACACATACTCAATTTATCACATACACTCAATCTCAATCACAATGTTATAATCCCAAAGCAGCATGTTATCCCGCCTCATGAATCATATGCACGTCACACCATATTAGTATTTACATACTAAACATGTATATATTAAACCAAACTATATTATTATCAATTAAAAAAAGTTAATAAATAATTAAACTAAAAATGCATTGAAAGTATTTATCGTTGAATCTTAATATATTAATTTCCTTCAATTTAATTTTATTATTTGAACTATTAATTCCTAATTTATTTTAACAATTCATATACATATATATGTGTTATAATCATCAACACACAATAAGCTTATGAGACCAAAACATGACAAATAACGTTTCCAACAATCTAATTTTCATGCTAATCTAGTGAATCTTGTCCAAAACAAAAATGAACTATACAGAAATGCTTCTAACAACATGGGAAGTAAAACCCCTCAAAGAATTTCACATAATCATATCAAAATAAAAGGAATCAAAATCATAGGTTCAAAGACACGAAAACACCAAGAGCATTCAATTTTATCAACCAATTCACATTCGGACATCAATTGGGTTGTGAAACATAATAATCTCATGATTATAATAGTAAAGCCAGAGTTACAATACAATAAGCACCCCAAAATAAACCCCAATTTGATTTTTTAAGGATCCCTACACTAATCCCAATTGCAATAAACTCACCCCTTACCTCTAAGCAGGCTCACGTGTGTCCATCAGTGATAGCAGCGTCTCTAGCGGTTCCCTAAGATTCTACAAGTTTTTCCTCTGGTTGCTCGGCTAGGGTTTCCAAGCGTTAGAGACAAGGAGAAGAGATTAGAACCTCAATTTCATTGTCTCTAATAAAAGGGTCATATCTCTCTCTACATATAGTATTAACAAATCCCAATGGTGGGAATGTGCAAAAATGAGTTTTGAAGGTGATGTCTAAATTCTAGGATGATCCAATGGTTAACAATTTCAAAATCTTAGTATTACTGAAACAAGTTTAGGAGTAAGTGGGAAAAAGAGAGGGTTTTGAGAGGGGAAGAAGGGAAAACAAATTTGGGAGAACAAAAAAGGCGTAGAGACATATCGTAAATGTAAAAGCTGACCTAATGTGTATATGTTTATAGCTAGGGTACTTTGATCCTATTATTTATACTATTTTATTTATTTCACTTGTAGAAGCAAAGCTTCATAGTGAATCAAAGGTGATTCAAAGGTGTTTTGATGATAACAATGATGATGAAAAAGGTGATGACAAAGAACAACTCAAAGATCAATCAAGAACAATTCAAGAGTTCAAGATAAGAATCAAGAAGAATTCAAGATTCAAGAAGAAAGTCTAGAGACAAGAATCAAGATTCAAGGTTCAAGATCTCAAGAATCAAGATCAAGATTCAAGACTCAAGATTCAAGAATGAAGAGAAGACTCAATCAAGATAAGTATTAAAAAGTTTTTTAAAACTTTGAATAGCACATGAATTTTTGAGAAAACCCTTTACCAAAGAGTTTTTACTCTCTGGTAATCGATTACCAGATTGTTGTAATCGATTACCAGTAGCAAAATTGTTTTGAAAAAGTTTTCAAATTGAATTTACAACGTTCCAATTATTTTCAAAAGGCTGTAATCGATTACAATGTTTTGGTAATCGATTACCAGTGCCTTTGAACGTTGAAATTCAAATTCAAATGTGAAGAGTCACATCCTTTCACACAAAAGATTTGTGTAATCGATTACACTAATTTGGTAATCGATTACCAGTGTTTGTTTCTAAATAAATCAAAAGATGTAACTCTTCAAAAGGTTTTTGACTTTTTCAAATTGGTTTTAAGTTTTTCTAAAAGTTATAACTCTTCTAAATGGTTGTCCTTACCAGACATGAAGAGTCTATAAAAGCAAGGCTTTGTTTTGCCTTTCGATATACTTTTACACTTATTCAACAATCCTTTACAAGCCTTGACTCTCTTTGAATTTCTTCTTCTTCTTTGTACCAAAAGCTTTTTGAAGTTTTCAGGTTTTCCAAACCTTGAAAACTTGTGCTATTCATCTTTTCATTCTCTTCTTCCTTTGCCAAAAAGAATTCGCCAAGGACTAACCGCCTGAATTCTTTTTGTGTCTCTCTTCTCCCTTTTCCAAAAGAACAAAGGACTAACCGCCTGAATTCTTTTGTGTCTCCCTTCTCCCTTGTCAAAGAATTCAAAACGACACAGTCTGAGAATTCTTTTGATTGTTCCCATTCCCTAATACAAAAGTGTTCAAAGGACTAATCGCTTGAGAATTCTTTTGTATCCCCATTCACAAAGTATCAAAGGTTTAACAGTCTGAGATCTTTGTCTTAACACATTGGAGGGTACATCCTTTGTGGTACAAGTAGAGGGTACATCTACTTGGGTTTGACTAAGAACAAGAGAGGGTACATCTCTTGTGGATCAGTTCTAGTGGAGGGTACATCCACTAGGTTCAAAGAGAACAAGGGAGGGTACATCCCTTGTGGATCTTTGCTTGTAAAAGTATTTTTACAAGGTTGAAAGAAATCTCAAGGACCGCAGGTCGCTTGGGGACTAGATGTAGGCACGGGTTGTTGCCGAACCAGTATAAAAACTCTTGCGTGTTTGTTTCCTTCTTCCCTACTCTTTTACTTTCCGTTGTGCATTTAATTTCCGCTTTTACTTTCAGTTAAGTTTCTCTTCTACTCCTCATTCTCTTAACAATTTAGTAAAAGCCTTAAAAGAGTAATTTTTTAATTGGTAAAGGTTTAGGAATAATTAATTCAACCCCCTCTTCTTAATTATTCTGAGGCCAGTCGATCCAACATCACTATTTTATAATAAAAAAAACTCTATTTTACTCTTTCATGAAATAAATAACCAATTAAAACATTCCTTTATTTTCTAATACATCATTTTACTCCATTTATTTTCTAATACTATGAAACCCTTATTTTAATTAACAAAAACTATTTTCTCTCATTTAATAAATTTCTAAAAACTCTATTAATTTTTAAATAAAACTTTTGTTATTTATTTTACAAAAAATAGGGTGTTAAAAATAACATTAAAGATAGTTTGTTGAGGCCTCTTTTCTTCAAGTGATCCTCTGTTGGAAATCTATCATGCAAACACCTCTACAAATAAAAGATCTGGAGGGAGGGATAACATAAGACCAAGCCTTGTTTCCTCAAGGAGAAGGTTGTGGTCGCCTGAAGAAAAATTTAACTTGCTTGAGCGAAAGGATACCATCAGGGGTTAACTATCAAATAGGACAATCTTCCGAGTATGAAGATGAAAAGGAAACTTGATCAATTGCTTCTTGTAACCTAGGGAGCTTAGCAATAAGAATGGGCAGAACCACACCATGAAAGTAGGGGTGTTCATAAGTACGGGTCACCCGCGAACCCAAATTGAGCCTACTCGATCCAAATAATTTGGATTGGGTCATTTATGTATTTGGGTTAAAACCGAATCGAATCGATCCAAATCCTTCATGTACGGGTTAGGTCATGTGTTTGGATTTATAGATCCGATCAAAACTGAATTGAACTGATCAAAACCGATCAAAAGTTTTAGAGTTGTTGGTTTGACTTTAAATACGGCTAATATTGGAACTCCAATGCAAGTGTTTGGACTACTAGTGTTGGAACTTCTTAAGGTATTACTTTCAGGTACATTATTATTTGTATCACCTTGTTTTCATGTTTATAATATTAATGGATCACATTTTGTTTATTTGTTTTAGTAAATTTGGTTGCAATAAATCTGGTTGTAGCAAATCTAGTCGCAACAAATCTTATTGCAAGAAATTAGTTTGTAGGAAATAGTTGTGATTCAGACTATTATAATAACTCTCCTTGAAGAATATTTTGTTTTAATTTGTAGTAGTTTATTTTAGAATATTATATTGATGATATTAAATGAATCAATTTTACTACTTTTAGACATTTGATAATATTGTGTTAATTATATTGGATATTTGGATGAATCATGATATAAAATAGTAGTACTAAGGAAAAAACCCATTGGCCCAAACCAAATCAAATCGTTCATGAATGAGTTGGGTTTCAAAAAAAGTTGTGAAAATAAAACCAAACAAAAATGATCAAATTTGATTTGGTTGGGTCTTAAATTTGACCAAAACTGACCCGAACCAGCCCGCGAACACCCTTACATGAAATTAGTGCTGGAAATCACTAACAAAAGCCAATAAAAGATGCCCCTAATTTTGAGAAATTTGAAAACTGATTTTGGATAAGGCCAATAAGCTAGCCCGTGTTGGACCACACAAAAAAAAGAAAGGGCTTCAGAAAGGACCAAATGAACAACTTTTTATAGGGTGTTGCTAGGTGCACCAGCCATATTGCTTGTGCACCCAACAATAAATTGGCATTCCGAAAATACCCCTACATGTTTTCTTCTTCCTTTTAAGTTTATTTTTTTATGGTAACGCATTCATTCGTTTGTTTTCTTGATTTGTTTTGGTTTTTTCATTTTTGTGAGGTGCATTGTAACGTTTCGATCGAGGTGAAAATGTTATGGAGGAACGTCGGTGGTGGTTGTGGCGGTGGTTGGTTTGGTTGTTAATGGAGGCATGTCAGATGTATGTCAGTGTTATTTGTTTTTTTATTTTCTGCGTAAAATACGGATTCAGTAATCCATATAACTTATATGTATTGGCAATCTGTTTTATATAACTTATGGATTGTAAATCTGTATAAGTTATATGGATTTATAATATTATGTTTAATTAAAAGAAATATTTCGTCACCAGTTATGGTTTAGGGTTAATTCAAAAATTATTAAAAAAAATTGTTACGTGTGGAATATAGGGTTTATGGTTTAATTCATGACCTATGATATAAGTGTTAGACAAGTGGCCTCAAATATCTTAAGAAGGGGGGGTTGAATTAAGATATCAAAGACTATTTCCTCAATTAAAATTTTAACTCTACTTTTTAAAATTTTCAATGTACCCTTATTATGAATTACTAAAAAGACAATTCAAAATAAACTTCTTTAATGCAAAAGACAAATACGAATAACTAAAAGAAGTTTAAGGGAAGAGAAAATGCAAACTCAATTTATACTGGTTAGGCCACATCCTATGCCTACGTCCAGTCCCCAAGCAACCCGCTTGAGATTTCCACTATCTTGTAAAATTCCTTTTACAATGTCTGAACCAC
Source organism: Glycine max (assembly GCF_000004515.6). Classification (NCBI taxonomy): domain Eukaryota; kingdom Viridiplantae; phylum Streptophyta; class Magnoliopsida; order Fabales; family Fabaceae; genus Glycine; species Glycine max. The sequence goes on from NC_038245.2 coordinate 31,349,629, forward strand.
ACAAGGACAACCCTTCGTTTGTATTCAGATAACCTTACAACAAGAGACCCTCAGTCCCTTAACCAATTCTTTTTGAATAAGAAGAGGAAGAAGAAGAATTGTCTCTTTTAAGAGAAAGATAATACAATGAAGATTGATTGAGGCCGTACCCGAATCAAATAAACATTAAAATTTAGTAACTAGGAAGTGATCCTAGGTCATTTCCCAACGAGCAATGATAAACCAAATGTTCATAACAGATAGTAGGAAATAGTAACAAATTAGGGGGGTTTGCTTTTGTAAATTAAATAGCGAGTAAAATTGAATTAGAAAATATCAGAATTAAAATACGTTGCTTCCCCTTAATTCACAAGCAAGTCTCTTATCCTAGGTTGCGAGAATTTATCCTTTATCAGTTCAACCACTTAATCCAACCCTAAATTAAATTACTAAGCGAAATTCAACATAAGGCATTCATTATGTGATTAAGCATCACATACACCAATTACTCATAAACGATCATTAAGCATGAACGTAAATTAAGCGTAGAGACAATTACTCAAGCACTAAGCATGCATGAATTAATAGCAACAAATTCAGAGTAATTAGTGAAGAGGAAAAAAAACTGAACAGAATTTAACAATAATAATAGAACCTCAAAGAGAACTGTGCTTGATCCTCAAGAGAAAACAACTCTGGGGACTTAGCCTTCCATTAATCAATTAGAGAATGAAATTATAGATTGAAGAACAAATTTTATTGCTAAAAACGAAAAGTCTGAGCTGGAATTGTAAAAAACAAAAATAAAAGAGAAAGAGAAGAGAGACTAAAACTAAAAACGAAAAATAGAAGAGAGAGAGGAGAGAGAGCTAAACTAGAACCTTGGTGTTGTTATATAGTTTTTCAGCCCCAAAGCTTACAAATCTGTTTTAAATCCAAGCCCATAAGTAAAATCAAATCAAATCTAGATAAGATAAGATAAGATCTAGATGAAATAATATCTACATGAGATCAAATCTAAATAATATCTAGATAAGATAAGATCTAATTTTGTAGAATAAAATAGTTTGCCCTCTTCAAGTCCAAGCCCAATTCTGGATTCAAGCACAAGCCCAATTCTAGATTCAAGCCCAATGCTTCATTAATTCCTGAAATTAGATTAAAAACATCAAATTAGCTGAATGGGCCCAAATAATAAAACTGTCTAGTTAATTTGACAATTAAAGCTAATCAGTACTTAAAATGGTGCAAAGAGGGTTAAGAAATAGGAGAAAATAATGGCACATCAAAGATCACTCAATAATTCCTTATTGAATTTGCAAGTGTTTTGGCCAAGGAATTTTTTAGAGGATAAGACAATTTGATTTTTTGAGAGGATAAGACTTTTTGGTCAGTAAAAACTTTGAAGAAATCCGTGTCCCAAGTCACCTATTTATATGTCTTTGATGGCCATTCAAAAAACATTTGAAAAGATGTAACTGTTAGGAGTAATTTTTGAAAATTCTCTGTGGTAATTGATTACCAAAATGGTGTAATCAATTACATAGTTTTTTTTCTAAAGACTTGTGACTCTTCACTTTGAAATTTGAATTTTAACACTGGTAATCGATTACATGCACTATGTAATCGATTACAAACTTTGAAATTTAAATTCAAATTTCTAAAGGCTGTTTTAAAACGTTCAAAAAACTACTGGTAATCGATTACAAGCCTTGTGTAATCAATTACAAGCTTTCAAAAATATTTTAAAACATTTTAAAATCCTTTCAGAAAGCTTTATGGCCACTGGTAATCGATTACCAAAGAGTAAATAAAATCTCAAAAACTTTTGAAAGATTCCTCTGGCCAAACCTTGTGCATCATCAATTTAGAAATTCTTTCTAAGACTCTAGAGACTAGATCCATCATTTATCTTGGATTTCTTGAAGTCTTGTCTTGGATCAAAATGAGAAGCGCATTTCTTTGGCATCATCAAAACTTCATGACATATTTGCTTCTACAATCTCCCCCTTTTTTATGATGACAATATCCTAAAATCAAGATAAACTTCTGTAATTTATGCCTAAGTTTATAAATTCTAACCCTTGTTCTCTCCCCTTTTGACAACATCAAAAAGCCAAAATCGTCTAATGAAAAGATCTAAGTAAATATCAAAACGAAGCACAAGTCATTCATAAACTAAAGCAATCCAGAGAATAATCCATACAAGTGTTAATTAACCAACTCAAAGTCTAGAAATAACCAAACACAAAGGCTTGAAATATCCAACACAATGATAAAAATCCAAGAGAACCATAACTAAAGCAACAAAAGCCAAAATACACAGCTGAAATAAATAACGACTAAAGATAGTAGAGATAACTAAGGGTCGTCTGATGGATCGAAACAACACCTAATGAAGCTCATATCTTCCTCAAGGTGAGTGATCCTCGTATCCATCCCATCAAATCGAGCATCCATGGCATCCAGGTGAGTATCCATAGCATCAAATCGGTCACCCATGAAAGTTTGAAGACCACGGATTTTAGTGAGGACGTCTTTCAGAAGTGAAGAGGAATCAACCCTCTATGGTGGAAGGGATGGGGTACGTTCGTCAGGAATAGGCAGAGGTAAGTCTTGTTTCCAAACCCACCGACCATCATCATCCTTACGATAACCAAAGGAGGTAATCGCTCCAACACCAATAGAAAAAGACCTTTTACTTGAACAAAGGATTCATCATCCAAATGAATTTTGAAATGATGAAGAAAAAGGGTGACGAGGTGAGGATAAAGGAGAGGTGCATTGGCCTGTAATGCCTTATTCATCCGGTACCGAACCAAATGGGCCCAGTCAATCTAACGATCAGTAAGAAAAGCCCACATAAGAATCTAATCCTCCTTAGAGGCTTGGGCAAGGTTTGAAGAACGTGGAAGAAAAATGCGAACAATAACATAGTGCATGATGCAGCAATCAAAAGTTAATGATCCAGCAAGCAATCTACTAGTCAGATCATCTTAGTCATTGCAAACCGTACGGCGAACATCATGACTAGAATAATCAAATTTTCAGTCATCAACAAGGGTGCCCTCAAAAGGAACACCGTGATTGGGTAATTTCATCTATGAAAAGAACAAAGATTGATCAATAACAATAGAAACATTATGCACCTTAGAGTAAATAACACCATCCTAAATTTTCAAGTTATTATAGAAGACTTTAACTAATTCAGGAAAGTGAGGAAGTTTCAGAGACATAAATTCAGTTAAACCAAAGTTTTGAAACACTTGATAGCAATCAAATGTTTCACCATCAAAGAAATCAAGGTCTAGGTACTTAGGGTCTAAAATGACTCTATTGCAAAATTGGGAATAGTACCTTTGGCGTTGACCATCTAAAGAAAACAAGGTAGATGATCGAGGAGATGAAAGGAAAGGAGGAATTGGTGTTGTGGGTGCTCCAGAAGGTCCGTGACAGTGGTGGCCAACAACAACAGTGGTGGAGGAAGATCCTTTGTGCTTCTTCAATGATTCTGCCATTTGATGATGATTTAGTGAATTTCAATAGATGTGTTTGAAAGAGAAGTGAAAATGATGAAGATTGGGCTTTGTGGGACATGATTTGGTTAAGAAATGAAGGAGATATGAAGATTTAAAGTTTAAGGAAGGGTTTGCACCGTCACTCGAGGGTCTCGTACGAAGAAGCTACGAAAGCGTGATATTTATAGAAGGGGACGTTCTATAATCAATTACAAGGATTGGTAATTGATTATAGGAGTATACAACCTACTGCTAATCGATTACAGACGTCTGTAATCAATTACAGCCTTGTTGTTCTTGTGTAATCGATTACATGGAATGGTAATCGATTACCAGAACATAAACAAGGCTTTTTCTCTTAAAACCTAACTATTTCTATGCCTAAAATTCATCTAACTATACTAATCAACTATAATCACAAGCATTCAATTCAATCAATCACAATCAAGCACATTCAATCACACATAGAATCAAACACATCCAATCAAACATCAATCACAAACAAAACTAGTTAAATTAACAATTAACTAACTATACACAATAAGTTTTATTTCTATTAAGACTATTTAACCAAAGATAATGAAGAACAACTATCTATATGACAAATAACAACTAATATAAATAGTAATAACACACAAGAAACTAGACTTCAAGGCAATCCTATGTATAATAAGGAGGATAAAAACTTATTAGAGTTACCTATTGTCTATATCATTGACATCTAAAAGACCTAATTCTCTCCCAATAGCAAAGAATGTTTCCCTAGGGAGAGGTTTTGTAAAGATATTAGCAAGATGATTCTTTGTATCAACAAATTCTAGAACACAATCTCCCTTTTGAACATGGTCTCTTAAGAAGTGATGTCTTATTTCTATGTGTTTAGTTCTTGAGTGTTGAACAGGATTCTTGGATAGATTTATAGCACTCGTATTATCACATCTTATAGGAATATGATTTAGTATTATTCCATAATTAGAAAGTAGTTGCTTCATCCAAAGAATTTGAGCACAACAACTGCCAGCAGAAATGTATTCCTCTTCCGCAGTAGATAAAGCAACATTGTTCTATTTCTTACTATGCCAAGAAACTAGAGCATAACCAATGAAATGACAAGTTCCACTGGTGCTCTTTCTATCAATTTTAGAACCGGCAAAGTCAGAATCAGAATATTCTATTAAATTGCTTGTGGAATTTTTAGGATACTATAAACCTATATTCATAGTGCCTAACAAATATCTTATAATTCTCTTAACGGCACTAAGATGTGATTGTTTGGGATTTGATTGAAATCTAGCACACATACACACACTATATATTATATCTGGTCTGCTAGCAGATAAATAAAGAAGTGATCCGATCATACCTCGATATTGCTTAATGTCTATTGATTGACCAGTTTCATCTTTATCCAAATAGCAAGCAGTACTCATTGGTGTAGCCATGTGCTTAGCATTTTCCATCCCAAATCTGTGAATCAATTCCTTGCAGTATTTTGACTGTTGACAAAAATTTCATTCTTGGTTTGCTTGATTTGTAACTCAAGAAAGAAATTTAAGTTCTCCCATCATTGACATTTCAAACTCACTTTGCATGTCATGAGAGAATTCTTTGCATAAAGATTCATTAGTGGATCCAAAGATAATATCATCAACGTAGATTTGAACTAATAAAATATCATTTAATTTCCTCTTAATGAAAAGAGTAGTATCCACTTTACCTCTAGAGAAATCCTTTTCTTAGAGGAACTTACTCAAACGCTCATACCAAGCCCTTGGGGCTTGCTTTAAGCCATATAAAGCCTTTTTCATTTTAAAAACATGGTTAGGCTTGTCTGAGTTTTCAAATCCAGGGGGTTGATCTACATATGCTTCCTCTTGAATAAAGCCATTTAAGAATGCACTCTTTACATCCATTTGATAAAGCTTAAAATCCATTATGGATGCATAGGCCAATAGCATTCTGATGGCTTCTAATCTAGCAACTAGAGCACATGTTTCCTCATAGTCTATCCCCTCTTCCTGATTATATCCTTTTGCTACTAATCTAGCCTTATTTCTAATAACTATGCCATTTTCATCTAACTTATTTCTAAACACCCATTTTGTTCCAATAATAGGGTAGTTTTTAGGTTTCTCAACTAAATCCCAAACATTATTTCTTTCAAATTGGTTTAGTTCTTCCTGCATAGCTATTATCCAATGTTCATCAATTATGGCTTCTTTCAAATTTTTAGGTTCAATCATAGAAACCAAAGCCATACTATTGCATATATCTTTGAGAGAATGTCTAGTGGTTACCCCTTTTGATATATCACCAATGATGTTGTCAAGAGGGTGATACCTAGAAGCTTTCATTTCTCTTGGAAGATCATTATTTGTTTTGACTTCATCAACTTGAGAATCTTCATTGTTTCCATCTCCTTTTCCTTTATGATCTTTTCCATTAATATGCATTTCTTCTAATGATTTTGAAATATCATCTAGTATATCTTTTCTTGGCAAAATAGCATTAGATTCATCAAAAGAAACATGAATAGATTCTTTAATAATCATAGTTCTTTTGTTATATATTCTATATGCTTTACTTTGCAATGAATAGCCAAGAAAAATACCTTCATCAGATTTAGCATCAAACTTTCCTAAATTGTCTTTACCATTATTTAGCACAAAACATTTACAACCAAATACATGAAGATGTGAGATGTTAGGTTTTCTACCATTATATAACTCATATGGAGTTTTCTTCAAGATTGGTCTTATTAAAACCCTATTCATGATATAACATGCAGTATTAACGGTCTCAGCCCAAAAATATTTTGGAAGAAAAGTATCATTTAGTAAAGTTCTGGCAATTTCTTCCAAGGATCTATTTTTCCTCTCAACAACTCCATTTTGTTGAGGGGTTCTAGGTGCAGAAAAATTATGCTCAATGCCTTGTTCATCAAAAAATAATTCAAAATATTTGTTTTCAAATTCACCCCCATGATCACTCTTGATAGATGCAATTTTAAGATTTTTCTTGTTTTGAATAACTTTGGCAAGTTTCTTGAATGCATGAAATGCATCACTTTTATGAGTAAGAAATAATGTCCATGTATATCTAGAGTAATCATCAATGTCATACCCTAATTTCATCCGGGGACCATCTGTTTGTTGGGATGCGACCCTCATTTGACCACTTCGAGGTACTTGGCACCCATCGTTAGGCAATCCATGAAGATCCGTGACATGTCGAAAGTCAAAAGAAAGCATTGTTGCACAATCCGTGAAGTTCCGTGACATGCCAGAAGTCAAAAGGAAGCATTGTTGCACAATTCGTGAAGTTTCGTAACATTCTGGAAGCCAAAAAAGGGATGATTACGTAATCCGTAAGGTTTCGTGACATTACGGAAAGAAAACAAGTATCGTTACGTAATTCGTAAAGTTCTGTAACATTACGGAAAAAGAATCAACAAAAAGGGCGGGGGTGTATTTAGTAAACAGGGGGGTACAAATAGCAATCAGGCCCACTTGGGTCTTCCAGGAAGTTCCACCAGAAGGCGGTGCCTTATGGAGGAAGCAACCTAGCTCGCCTAGGGGACCTAGGTGGCAAGCTCCTCCCTCTTTTTCCTATAAATAGGGGGAGGAGGGCAGAACAAAAATGTTCAACCCTCCTGGTATCTAAGAATCACTTAAAATTAGTGAGAAAAATTGTTTTTGTGAAGAAAATCTAAGCCGAGGCGCTTCCATAACTCTTCCGAGACGTTTCCGTGGGCGATTTCGTGAAGATTTTCCACCGTTCTTCATCATTATTCGTTCGTTCTTCGTCGTTCTTCGGTCTTCAACCGGTAAGTTCCCGAAATCGAACTTTTCAATTCATTCTATGTACCCTTAGTGGTCCCCACTTGTTTCGCGTGCTTTCATTTTTATTTCATTTACTTTTTGTACCCCCTTTTGACGTGCTTTAGTCATTTATTTAAGTCATTTTCTCGCCTAATCAAAAACTAAAATAAATTTCCATCGATCATTTGAATTGTAACATCTTTTAATTTTTGTTAAAATGAAATCCGACCATTCGGTCATACCGTAACCACGTTCAAAACCAAAAAAGAGGCAAAATAATAATATAATAATAAAAAAAAAATCAATCGGACGTTTTTCTTTGGGATTTTTCTTTCTTAATCGAATTGACTAATAACCAAAGTGAAACTAAGGCTAAAATCAATTCATGAATCAAACTTTTGTCATCACCTAAAAAGCCATTTTTTAGGTCCAACGCCTTGAAATGGTCTTTTCCGCTTTTATTGGTTAAACGTGGATTTCTAATAGCCTAAAATCAACACGTAGCTTTGTTACCTCTTTCAAAAACCAAGAGATCATTAATGGTCCAATGCCTTAATGTTTTCTCTCCTTTCAAAAAGAATCGAAGGATCGTTTAATGGTCCAACGCCTTAAATGACCTTTCATTCAATAAAAATATATCTTGTAAAAAAAAGGATAAAAACAATTTAACCAACGTTTAGTTCTCAAAGAACTACGTAGGTCTGATTTCCTTATCACAATTGAGGAATACGTAGGAGCAAGGGAAACACCCTTGTCGACCACAAAAAGATAAAAAATATAAAAAGGCATAAAAAGACATAAGGACGTAAAAAAGGGGAAAATAAAACAAATCGAAGTCATGTTTGTACACTTGATTAAAGGTTGCCGTCCCTTGTGACGGACGTGTGGGGTGCTAATACCTTCCCCGTGCGTAAATACAATTCCCGAACCTTTCACTTAAAGTTCATAGACCACGTCTTTTCCGATTTTTCCGACGTTTTCCTCAAATAAACGTTGGTGGCGACTCCACACATTTTCCTTCCTTGGAAGACGCACCAGTGAGTCTCACGTCGCCCTCCCGACGAAGGGTAGGTTGCGACAATCAACAATAACAAGAGCATAATAATTCCCTCCAAAACTCATAGTTCTAGAAGTGCCAAATAAATCCATATGCAACAATTGTAAGGGTTGAGTTGTTGAAACAATATTCTTAGATTTAAATGAAACCCTTACTTTTTTTCCTTTCTGACATGCATCACATAATCTATCTTTTTCAAATTTTAGTTTTGGTAAACCAATAACTAAATCTTTTGAAATCAACTTATTTAAATGTTCCATTTTTATATGAGCAATCCTCCTATGCCATAACCATGGATCATCATCTTTACTAAGAAAACATTGATTCTGTTTTTGTTTTTAATTTAAATCTATCATATAAACATTATTGGTTCTATAACCTATGTGCTTTATATCCCTATCATGCTCATTTTCAATAACACATTTATGAGGATCGAATGATACTAGATAGCCTTTGTCACATAATTGACTGACACTAAGCAAATTGTGCCTAAGACCTTCAACAAGTAGCACATTCTCAATGGAGGAAGATGAGTTTGTACCTATTTTTCCAACTCCAAGAATTCTACCTTTATTGTTGTCTCCATAAGTCACATGTCCGCTTTTCTTGGGAGAGATATGAGTGAATTTTGATGCATCCCCCATCATATGTTTTTGAGAATTCGCTATCTATGTACCATCTCTTCTTCAAGGATACCTACATAATCATATTTGTGACTTAGGTACCCAAACTTTATTGGGTCCTTGTGTGTTAGTGTTAACCAAAGATCCTTTTGGGACCCATATCATTTTAATATTGTTGTAATTTTTCCTAAAATAACATGTAGATGTGCCATTTCCTTCCACAATAAAAACAAGTTAAGAAAGGAGAATTATATTTTTGTGTGGAAGCGAAGAAATTTTTATAAAATTTTTGTTATTTTTCAGGCTTATATCCTATTCCTGCCTTATCAAAGACACATCTTTGCTTTCCTAATATTACATCTAGGTTACTTTTGCCAATAGAAAATTTTGCAAGAGAGTTTTTCAAATCTTTAATTTCTTCTATATACCTATTACAACAATTACATGAATTAGATACTACTTTACTATTAGGCATGGTAGAAAAATCAATTGTATCATTTGATCTAGAAATTGTAACTTCAGTCTTAAGATTTTCTAATTCTTTATTTAATTTTGAAACTTCTTTTTCTAAATCTGAAATTGTTTTCTTAGAAGATGAAACCAATTTAGCAAGTTTTATTGATTCTTTATGCAAATCAGCAAATGCATCTTGTAATTCATCAAAAGAAATGGATAAGTTGTTATTTGAAGATGTTACCTCTTCATTGCTTTCATAACTCTTGGCCATTAGACTCAAGTTTACTACTTCATTTTTCGAATCTTCAAATGAGTCCATATCATTGTCATCCCATGTAATGTAGGCCCTCTTTGCCTTCTTTTCATTAAATTTTTTCTTTTCAAATTTCTCCATTCTTTTCTTGAAGATCAGGCAATCAACCCTCAGATGTCCAGGTTGGTTGCATTCATAACATTTTGGAGTAGAGGATGAATCCTCTGCCCTTCTTTTTGGTTTAAAGTTTGGTCTCCTTTGATTTCCTTTGACTCTTAGAAATTTGTTGAATCTTTTTACAAAAAGAATAAGATCATTATCTTCATCTATTTCAATTGAATCCTCTTTATCACTCTATTCTTGGATTGAAGATGAAGTTTTAAGAGTGATTCCCTTCTTCTTCTTATCATTTTCTTCATGTTGATTCAATCTCAACAATTCCATTTCATGTTCCTGTAACTTTCCAAATAATGTAGCAAGAGACATGTTAGCTAAATCTCGTGACTTAGTAATGGTTGTTACCTTGGGTTTCCATTCCTGGCTTAAGCATCTCAAAACTTTATTTATAAGATCTTCAGCAACAACAACAACAACAACGCCTTATCCCACTAGGTGGGGTCGGCTACATGGATCAACTTCCGCCATAATGTTCTATCAAGTACCATACTTCTATCCAAACCATTAATTTCCTAAAGATCTTCATTTGGAAAAAAATTTCCTAAAGATGCAAGATGATTAATTATATGTGTGAACCTCTTCTGCATGTCCTGTATGTTTTCATTTGAATTCATTCTAAATAATTCATATTCATGAGTCAATGTATTTATCCTAGATCTTTTTACATCTGTTGTGCCTTCATGTGTTACTTGTAGGGTATCCCACATATCTTTTGCACTTTTACAATTTGATACCCTAAAGTACTCATTCATTCCTAAAGCAGATGCAATTATATTTTTGGCTTTTAAATTGTATTGTACTAATCTCTTCTCTTCTTCACTCCATTCTTCCCTAGGTTTTTCTATGGTTGTATTTCCTGCCACCATAGTGGGAATGTAGGGCCCTATTTCTATGGCTTCCCAGATATTTAAATCTATTGCCTCTAAAAAAATTTGCATACGGGTTTTCCAATAATGGTAACCCACTCCATTAAAAATAGGAGGCCTATTTATTGAATTCCCTTCGGGAAATAAATAGTTTTATGAGGCCATTAATCTTGAAGCTTCTAAACTTCATACAAGAATGAGGCTCTGATACCACTTGTTAGACAAGTGGCCTCAGATATCTTAAGAAGGGGGGGTTGAATTAAGATATCAAAGACTATTTCCTTAATTAAAATTTTAACTCTCCTTTTTAAAATTTTCAATGTACCCTTATTATGAATTACTAAAAAGATAATTCAAAATAAACTTCTTTAATGCAAAAGACAAATAACAATAACTAAAAGAAGTTTAAGGGAAGAGAAAGTGAAAACTCAGTTTATACTTGTTCGGCCACGTCCTATGTCTATGTCCAGTCCCCAAGTAGCCCACTTGAGATTTCCACTATCTTGTAAAATTCCTTTTACAATGTCTAAACCACATAAGAACAACCCTTCCTTTGTGTTCAGATAACCTTACAACAAGAGACCCTCGGTCCCTTAACCAGTTCTCTTTGAATAAGAAGAGGAAGAAGAAGAATTCTATCTTTTAAGAGAAAGATAATACAATGAAGATCACTCAATAATTCCTTATTGAATTTGCAAGTGTTTTGGCCAAGGAATTTTTTAGTGGATAAGACAATTTGATATTTTGAGAGGATAAGACTTTTTGGTCAGTAAAAACTCTGAAGAAATTTGTGTCCCAAGTCACCTAGTTATAGGCCTTTGATGGTCATTCAAAAAACTTTTGAAAAGATGTGACTGTTGGGAGTTATTTTCAAAAATTCTCAGTGGTAATTGATTACCAAAATGGTGTAATCGATTATACAGTTGTTTTTCTGAAGAGTTGTGACTCTTCATTTTGAAATTTGAATTTTAACACTGATAATCAATTACATGTACTTTGTAATCGATTATAGACTTTGAAATTTAAATCCAAATTTCTAAAGGTTGTTTTAAAACGTTCAAAAACTACTGGTAATCGATTACAAGTTGTGTGTAATCAATTACAAGCTTTCAAAAATATTTAAAAGCATTTTAAAATCATTTCAGAAAGCTTTTTGGCCACTGGTAATCGATTGCAGCCTCTGGTAATCGATTACGAGAGAGTAAATAAAATCTCAAAAACTTTTGAAAGATTCCTTTGGCCAAACCTTATGCATCACAATTTAGAAACTCTTTCTAAGACTCTAGAGACTAGATCCATCATTTATCTTAGATTTCTTGAAGTCTTGTCTTGGATCAAACATGAGAAGCGCGTTTCTTTGGCATCATCAAAACTTCATGACATATTTGCTTCTACAATAAGTGGTTCGATAGTAATATAAAAAAGATTTCAAATAAAATTGGTAAAATAAAAATGTTGTCAAATAAAATAAAAAGATAAACATTGTCTACACATTTGCTAAAAAATTCTAAATGTCTTCATGCGTCTTCCATGAGCCGCCTTCATCGTGACCGCACATATACATTGCAATCCGTAATCATACCTCTAGCCATCCTTAGGCAGTCTTCCATGACATTGTATGTTTATGTGCCTTTAGTCACTATCCTTAGGTTAAGCAACCATTCCAACCTTTGAGTTATTGTTTGGCAAGCCTCCTATGACATTCACAACAACGGATAAGGTTTATACATATTGAAGGGATGCAAAATCATGTAGAACTAGTCTATGTAGTCTGATGCACAATGTCCAGGCACAACAAAAATCTGACCCATCGGTGCAAGGTACTCAGAGAAGTGCATCCATCTGTCATCAATATCTTATAAGCATAATCTTGAACCCGGAGAGTGTGGAGGAATAGTTTGAACATACCCAAATTGTCGCACAACTCCCTCTGGTTGGTGTATGAAAACAACGAGACCCCATCAGATATGTCCGAAAAAACAAGAAATCAACTCGAACTCTTTAAATGCACGATGGTCACCATAAGGCATCCAACAAACAACATCAGACGTCAATCGATCTAGACGCTTCCGATATATCGACACTGGTAATGCCTTCCCAAAGGTCTAGCGACAGGCACGTGGTTTCCTTTCATGATAGTCTTTAGCAGTAACAGCTCATACGAATTAATCAATCCGTATAACTCATATAGATTACCAAATCTATATACCTTATACGGATTTGAAAGGCGACATATCAAACAGCAAACGACACGACGGAAACGAAAATGCTTACCTCGACAGTGGAAACAACACAACAGTGGTGGAGACGGCCTGAATGTCGGCAATGGAAGCTGACGAAGGTGGCGGGGCGACAGAGAATAGACACAAATGGAGGAGGAAGAAGTTTAGTTTGCAGCGACGTCATACAGACTGAAACATGGGGGCCTCTTTTTAAAATTTAAGTGAAAAATATTTTTACCGCTTTACTTAAATTGCTAGGTGCACAAGTAATGGTGTTGGGTGCACCTAACAATACCCCTTTTTATAACCTCCCACATGAAGAGAACTTCACAAAAGAGCTCTAAGAAATTAGGCCCATTGATCATGTGAGTGACAAAAATTCCAACAAAGATCCAAAGACGCCACCTTACCAATGTGTGAAATTCTTGTATGCCGCTTCTCCTTTGTTGACTTTTAACAAATGTATCTTAGCATTTTGATTTATCAATTTATTTTTTACAATATTAAAATTGTGTTATTAGCCCTTAACTCTGAGTCTAAATACCTTGCATTCAATAAAAAATTGAAAAAATAATTATTGAATAAAAAATATTTAATAAAATATGTCGTTAAACTTAATTTAATAGATAGTTTTTTTAATAACATGTCTAATAAATAAATTTGAAATATATTTAACTATTATACTATAAAATTTAAACTTATTATTTTTTTCAATGATAGAAAAAATAAGATGAATAAAAAGGAAACTAAAAATTAGTCTTGATTTTATACAAAAACTAAATAACAATGATAAATAAACGAGGAAAATGAAAAAAACAAATAACAAGAGAAACTAAGTATTGTTTTGTCATTCTAAGATATTATTTTATATTTTATATTTTTATGATTGTTTTATTTATTTATTTATTTATTGCACTATTATAAATCCTCTACGTTATAAAAGCATCAAGGATTCACATCACAATTCAGTCTCCAGTTCAAAAATCTAAGCCCGAGGGCCTCTTGTTTAATATTATCCTAATTTCAAATGTTTTAACACAAAATAATTATTCTTGTATTAGACAAATTCATAATGTTACTATGTATGAATAATATAATATTACTTAGTACTCTTTTGGGCCGACCTCTTAAAGGCCAACCTCTTCAAGGCCGATGTCTGGATCAATCTCTGAAAATTTTGAACGACCTTCATCTCATTAATAACTTAGATTTTAGCTTCATTCGCCTTTTAGATAGATAATAAGGGTGGTTGCTCACACTTATGTAGATTATTTTTGGATATATTGTTAGTTAATGTAAGATCTCCTACACATATTTCTTAAACCAATGATCAGATATCTTAAACATGAAATTTACAAGATTGCACATGTGAGTGGTCCAAAAAATGGATAATCTGACAATCTTATTGCAACTACTAGAATAAAATTTGATATCATTTTAGAACTTAAATTTTTAACCTAACTCAATTCTAAAAGTTAATTTGTGAGGTAAAGTTGTCTCTTAGTTATATGTCATGGTTAATTGATACCATCTACTGAGATTTTAATGAACTATCTTTTGTGGAAACAAGTAGTTTGTCACATAATGAATCAATATAACTTTTGTTTCATATGAATATTCATGAAAAGTTTGGTTTTAGGTTTGAGATTGCTTCGGAATATGACTTTCTTAAACCCCACAATGCCAAAAAATCCAAGAAACCAATCCTTTGCCATAAGAGCAACAAAGAACAAGTGCACATTCTCTTTACACTTCTCAAGTCCCAAAGCTTGTAAGTTCTAACCTACCTGTTCTGACCTCAAATCCACAAGCATTGTTAGGATCCCTGTATCTGAGGTATTATTCGCTTAGGTACTCGATGATCATCATGATTTTGTCCTTGTAAAAGGTGTCTTGGTGGGTTAAGAGGAAAATGTGTTTATAAATAAGAGTACCTAAGCGAGAGTGGCAGGGGTTATTTATAGACATCATGTCCTCTCAACCCATTGAGACATCTTTTACAAGGAAAAAATCGTGATGGTTATTAAGTACCTAAACGGATAATACCTCAGATATGGTGACCCTAATGATGCCTGTGGATTTGAGGTCGAAACATTGGGGTTAGAAGGAGAGCCTAAGTCACTATTGCCTCTAGACTCAACTGGGGGACATGTTTCGGTAGCCGCAAAGTCCCACGTCGCTTAGGAATCGAGGCTAGGGACAAGAGTGGCACAAGTCATTTATAAACACCCCCTCCTCAACCCATCGAGGTGCATTTTACAGGGACAAAATCGTGGTGGTTATCTAGTATCTAAGTGGGCCATACCTAGAATATGGGGAGCTTAACAATGTCTGTGGATTTGAGGTCGAAACATTGACGCTAGAAGGAAGGCTTAGGCCACTCTTGCCCTAGCCTCGACTGGGGACATTGTTCAGGTAGTCGCAAAGTCTCGCATCGCTTAAGAGTCAATGCTAGGGGTAAGAGTGGCACAAGTCATTTCTAAACACCCTCTAATCTCAACCCACTGATGCGTCTTTTACCAAGACAACATTGTGACGATCATCTAGTACCTAAGTGGACAATGCCCCAGATACGAAAATCCTAACAGTGCCTGGGGATTTAAGGTTGGAACATTAGCACTAGAAGGATGGCCTAGGCCAGTCTTGCCCCTAGCCTCGACTAGGGGACTTGTTCCTATAGTCACAAAGTCCCACATGACTTAGAAGTCGAGGCCACGAGTAATTTATAAACAACATTTCCTCTCAAATCACCGAGACACTTTTTACAAGGACAAGATCGTAATGGTCATCGAGTACCTAAGAGAACAATATCTTGGATATGGGGACCCTAACGATGTTTGTGAATTTGAGATCAAAACACTACCAATAGACCACCTTATTCTTTTTCTTCCTTGGGAATTTTTCCTAATAACATTTTATAACATAATAAAGGACTGAAATACAAAGCAAATCAAGCCTGAAAAGGTGCTTCAAGTAAAAGTTCCTATAGGTGAAATTATAGATCTTCTAGATGCTATTAGTGACAATTTATACATGTTTACTACTTGGTTCCATCTTACTTATGACTCCAACAATCATGTGAATCGCTTGTAAGATTTCTTTTGTTATTTGACTTAATGTCATTTTTGGTTCATTGTGCTTCAAAGTTGTTTCGTTTTGGTATATTAAGTATTAAAAGTTTTATTCTAGTGCTTTATGTTTTATTTTTAAAAATTTAAAAGTTAACAAAATATTAATGTTACTAAATTATGGAATAGTCATATTGTTTAACCCTATCTCTTGTAGCAAATGAATGTTCTATTTGTGCCTAGTCAAATATGCATTAATAAGACCTACTAAGATTTATGGTTTCAAATAAATGCCGGCCATTGGGAAGAATTTGTCTTAGAAAATATCTTAAGCACGATGTTTAGATTTTAAGATATTCTTGATTCCTAGATTCGCATCTTTTCGATGAATTTGCTTACCTTATTAACGTGGAATAAGAAGTATCCATTTGTTATACATATGCCAAACAGTAAATTTTATTTGTATTATCATTCGATTCTATATTTTCAAATCATTTTAAAACTTTCGCCTATCATATAGAAACCTTATTAAATAGCATTAAATTTTAACTCATCTTTTTCTTCTGAAACTATTGACTATCTCCTGATCTCAAGAGGTCAAAACACATCGCATGCAAGTCGTCCCTCGGAATGAAATGGAGAAAATAGAAATTGCCAAGAATGGACGATGTTAATTACCATAGAAAGAGTGTAGGTTCGAAATCAATCATTATTTATTGGGTTAAATAAGTTTTTTTTCCTGGGTAACATTTTGCATAAGTGATAACACCTACTACCAGGAACCTAACAAAACCAAGACATGTGAAAAAAAATTTAACTAAATATTCAGCTCTCCATTGAAATTTGGTAGCAAAGGTTAACAATTTGATGATAAGTCTTCCAGACAGAAGTATACACATGACATGGGTTCACACAAAAGCACAGTTAAAAAGGATCTTAAAATTCGAAATTAGAGTCCGCTGTAAAAACAGCTTCAGTACAATAAAAATTTCATAAGACATATAGTAACTACTATATCTTGGATTGCTCCAGGTAACATACGGAAGTGGTCCATAATTACATTATAAATGCATTATGCATAAGTCCGTGAACTTGGATCATCTATTGAATATAGTTATTTACATTATTATTATTATTATTATTATTATTATTATTATGCTTGGATTCTCCATGGAATTACACAATACAACATCTCACCACCAGGCCCTTTTGATCAACCCTGGCTTCTTCATTGCCTATGTCATATAAAATAATCATTTAGTATGCTCAAACAATTAAAGATTCATCACAAATATAAATCTTCTTAACAACCAATCTACAGAGGTAAGCTAGCGCTGACATCTAATCACAATTGCATAAAAACTAGAAAGAACAGAAGAAAAAAATATGGATATATAAGCTAGTGCTGACATCTAATCACAATTGCTTACTAATTAGTAAGAACAGGTAAAAAGATTAAAAAATAAAAAATGGAGATACGACTGAAAAAAATAAAAAAATGGTGAAAAAAATAATTCAGGGAGTATGGAGGTTACTCTATTTCCAGCTTCAACGGAGGGGTGACAAAATAAATGGAATTAAAACAATTTAGCCCCCATATATTGAAATTCTTTTCAACTAAGCCCCCTTTTTTATAAGCTTTTCAACTTAGCCCCTTAACTTTGAAATTACTAAATTTGATCCTGAGTTTCAAGTTCTAATCAATTTTACTACTATTGCTGAAGAAAATATTTAAATTCTTCTCCATTTTATCTGATTACTTAATGCCACAAAAACAAAATGCAATTCTTAATTATTAAATGTGTATAAAACAGCGGAGAAGGAACTATATTCTTCCCCAGTTCCCCCATCAATAAAATCTCTGATTTCAAGAACTAAATTTACAGGAGTCATAGTTTATGTACCAAGTACATAAATGTTTTTCTGAAATTAAGATGTACTCATCAGACATTACAGATTCAAGAAAAGAAACTTCAAATATGTTGGTGTTATCGTTACAAATAGAACACACTATCTCATTTTCAAGGTCTTAACAAAGACAACAAACAAAAGCACTTCCTAAGACTACTTAGAGAAAGAACAAGCCAGCTGTAAATCTCATGTTATAACCATTCTAACAATTTTAAACTTTGAATAGTGCCATCTTCACATTTTACAATGACTAACTTCCAGAGCATTGTTACATGCTCAACAAAGTTAATACTGCGTCAATAATCTCTAACAATTAACTTTCAATCACTTAACCAAAAGACAGTAATCTCATATATAAGAATCCATATATCAAAAACATAAGACCATCTTTGCCTCAGCTTTAGACAATACAGATATCATGATATCACAATTGACAAGTAAACCACACAGATTATAGAAACTACTAGCAATTATGAAAGACATTTTAACCATATAGAAATTGATAAAATGTATATATAAACAAATAGCAACTATAAAAATAAGATAGACACACCTTCAGGAGGCTGAGTTAGCTTCCTATTTTGAGGAGACATCATTTCTCTCTTCAATTGAATCAAAACGTCTTCCATTGTATGCTCACGTTTCCAATTAGCAAGCATAGGAAACAAATGTGGCTCAACCTGGTAATTTAGTAATTAATGAGTTCAATTCCAAACACCACAGTAATAAAGCCTATGCAAGAATTGTCTCTTACCGCTCCAGTTTCTTGATTGACACATGTCATGTTAATCCTTGTTTGAAATCTAACAGATGGAGGATTGTCTGGATAATCCTTGCCACAAAACAATTTCAACTGGTGGATACGCCCTTCATGAACAGTCTGGTAAAAATAACATGATGGGCAGGAGAAACAAGCCATGTCAATATATTATTTGGTAGATACTACTATACTAGTTTTAGTTTTGCTTAGCAGCTAGAAAGTGAGACACATTATTAGTGGAATTAAAAAATAACTAGTGAACATAAAAGGGAAAATAATCCATATAATGGAGTAAAAATCCATTATAACTTTCTATAAGCAAAGAGGACAGAGAAAATGGGATTTAATTATTTAGAAATACTAATTTATTTTTCATTTAATATCTGTCATTATCTCACCTATTATTTTTATTATTTCATCCAAAACATTTCCATGTTATGATCACTTGCTTTGAAACAACCACCACCAAAGCTTTTTCTTACAAGGTTCATTGAAAGCCTAATAATTGTGGGAAGAAGAATCATGATTGGCAAATATTTAAAGCTTTGAAAATCAATTCCGTATTAATAGAAAATCATAAGAGAATTATCTGGTCAAGTGTGGGCAAACAGATAAGAGACCATTGTGTTAGTTGATAGGATTATTGTATTCCTAAGAGAAATTATGCAGATTTAGTTAGTCCCCATTTGGATAGCATTGAAATTTGAAAACCCATATGCAGGAAGTAGAACCATGTTGCACAGTAGTCCTATTTTTTCCATTATTCCATAATTTTTATTTGAAAATCAATTCTGGGTGAATAGAATTGATCTTGACTTCTAGAGAGAAGTGAAAAATCGTTGGCCTTTCCAATGAGCTCTACCAAAAACAAAGGACACAAATTTCTATTCTAAGTTCTAACACTATGATATGACAACATTTTTGTATTACCTTCTACACTATTCATTCCTTCTTCACAAATCATCTTAGCAAAATGAACCAACAAAAAGAAATTCATTTGAAACAGTATAAGAATATCAAATTGTTCAGAATGTCCACAATAGGAATGACAAATTTCAGATGTTTTAAAACCATTTTAATAGACTTAAACGTAAATAAGTATACATTTGGTTTTACTAATATTTGACCTAATAAAATGTATTATTTTTATACAAGTGGAACCTTTAGTTATAACTTAACATCCAACATTTCAATCCATATATGCCAGAGTTTCACATGTCTATGTCTAAAGAACATAAATACCAATTTACTGATTATTAATTATAACATATTACTGAAAGATATATTAAACAAGTCCCCACTGAAATTCAAAATATTTATTTTGTCATAGAAGCTGATAGGGATGTTAGCTGGAGATTCCAATGTGTCAAAAATAACTAATAAAAGAAAAATAAATTATTATTTCAGAAAAGCAGAGAGCAGCTTACACCAGGGGGCCCAATGATAGTCCCAGTCCAAGATTGCATGTATATGTCGTCAGCGTCATCCATTCCATAGCTAACAGTTCCATCCCCAATTCCCTTCTCACCTCTCTCAAGCTCTTGCAATAATCTGAAATTCCTAGGAACTGCAGGGACCAATTAAGAAGAGTAAATTTCAAATCTAAGTTCTATTAAATCCTTCAAAGCTGTTTAATTGAAATAGTTGCAATATGACTGATGAAGGCAATCGTTGATAACTTACATTTTTATAGAAAAAATTAAAAAAGAGATTTTATGAGAGAATAAAGGAAAAATACAACTAGTGAGGAAAGATATTCTCCAAAACAGAAAAAAAAAAGATACAACAAAAATATTTGTGAAGACAATGTAGCGTAGCAAAGCTGTCCAACCTCTTTGAATGTCAGCAATATAAACTCATTGAAAAGCCATAATCCAAAAACCAATAGAAAGCTATTCACAATTTACATTAGTGATACAGTCTAAGTAAAACAAATGGGAATATGAACCACATTGCAATGGTTAAGTTGCAAACATTAAGTCATCAGTACATATCATCCTTTAAGTTCATTTATCATTATTACAGAATATGCTAAAGGTCACTATTCATCCATAATATACATAAATATATGTATAAAGAGAGAGAGAGAGAGAGAGAGATTAATGCAAGTTATATATATATATATATATATATATATATATATATATATATAAAATTCAATCTGTGTTGTTTTGGAAGGTATATAATGAAGGCAAAGGAAGCTTCGTGAATCAAAATAGCAGAGGGGCAGCGGCATTAAGCAGAGAGGATGCAAAGCACAGAAAGTGTGATGTAATAGTGGCAACTATCACATAATATTGTTTTAATTAAATAAAAATTCAATCTGTATGGTTATTGTAAAAATGTTTTACAAAGACAACCAATCACATGTCTACAATTTGCCACATCACATAATATTGTTTTAATTAAATAAAAGTTGTAAAAGCAGGATCTCTACTTTTCACGCCTCTCAAGGTTCTGCAGTTGCCTCTGCCCCTTCCGTAAAGAGCTTTTCGACCTAGTATTGATGTCTGGAAAAAGTTCATTGGGGTGCCGGGTTTCCTAGTTTCTACGTTTATTGGGGGTATTGCTTATGGAAAGTATTTTAAATAAGGTTAGAGAAATTTATGGGAACAGAATGGTATTGTGGCATTTAAACAAACATTACATGTTCAGGTGCACAAGGTTCGCCAATGTGTTGCTTTGGAAGGTATATAATGAAGGCAAAGCAGGAAGGCAAAGGAAGCTTTGTGAATCGAAATAGCAGAGGGGCAGTGGCATTAAGCAGAGAGGATGCAAAGCACAGAAAGTGTGATCTGCGTGGTTTAAGTAAACAGAACATGATACATTCACAATTTTTAATTAATTAAAACAATATCAAGTGATGTGGCAAATTGTAGACAATGTGATTGGTTGTTTGTGTAAAACACCTTTACAATGACAGTGTATGGACATTAATCTCATATATATAATATATTTACAAACTGCATAAAATAAACTTCCTCCTTAGATGTATCCTTCGCCTTTAAAACATATCAAAAGAAAATACCAAATTTTCTTTGATACTATTCTTTCTTGAGGAAATTTCATAAACTAGGAGCAATTTTTTGAAGTATGAAATCGGTAAGCAGTTGCAAAGGTTAACTGAAGACAACAAAACACTGAGAATAGGTAGTATATACAATCATGGAAATTGGCTAACAATGTTTGAAGTTATATGCAATCGGGGCAACTTTTATCACCTTTCCTCATGTACACACCTTCCTAATAGCAGGTCTAGTGCAGTGCAGTATCAACATTCTCTATTTTTAAAGATAAATATGTGATGAGAGATATATTTATCAGACAGGAGTCATTAACGGTCTCAGATTTGTCAATTTCCCCTCAACACTATCTACCAAAATAATGAGATCTTAGGAAGCTCACCACCACAAAGCCTCCATCCAATAACATAATATTATTGGAGTACCACTACAGCTTTTGTATTGAACTACATAGAACTAAACCTAGTGTGTAATAAATAAGTTGCTTTTTAAAGGGTATGACACAATATAGGAAATAACTAATACTTTCTTGATTCTCAATTAATATTAAACCTGACACTGACAAGCTGTGCATACAAGTTCATTGTGATAAATCGAAGATGACACAAAACATAAGTTAACTCCACAACACTGTATGACTAAGAAGATAACAGAATTAACTAATTAAGAAACAAATAAAACAAGATGGCATAATCATTGTACCACAGCAACATAATTTAGGTTTGTCCAGTAAGTTGAAGAAATATAGTTCCAGAATATTACTATATTTATAATTTCACAAAAAAAAAAAAAACAGTACGTAAACAGATGGCAGCACTAGGACTTAAGCTGTGATGGAGTAACTAAATTTTGAGCATTAGAAACAGTGCAACAAATTTCTTTTACTATTAAATTAGATTTTATCAAGTTGCAATCCACAACCACATTTGTGACCGCAAAATGAAAAAATTGTGGTCTCCACACCCTATTGCGGCTGCCTCAGCTGCAATATCAAGGATTGCATATTCACAATTCACGACAAAATTGCAACTGCAATCCCAACCAATTGCAATTTAAAACACTGCATGGACTGTCTGCAGCAACTCAATTGCTACGTGCAGCAAGCATTATATAAACATAGCAGACACAATAAAAGATAACCAACCATCTGATCAATTACAAAATCTTAAATTAAAAACCCTATTTTTACCCTTTTTCACTTACTTCTTCATTAGTTATTGCATTTGGTAATTATTTTGTGGAGAGAAAAATGAAACAAGGGAAATCACCCCCTCTCCTACCACCACAACAATAAATCAAAAACCAATTGAAAGCATAGCTTCAAAATCAACAACCATTTTATAACTAACTAATCATAACCCACTTGCAACGCTCAAAAACCCAACCCTGGCACCCAATTCAAACAAAAAATTAACAGTTTCTAAATTTAACCCAACCAAAACAAGAGGAACGCAATTATAATTATGGCCAGAAAAAACACAGATTCTCCTCAATTAGGAAACCACAAGATCACAAAATAAAATAAAATGAAGACTTCGAAGCAATTGAGGATTGAAAAAAATGATGAATTGGAAAGGGAAATAAATGATCGGGAAATGGAGGTATGAATGAATGCTCACCGACAACGCTGGATCCTTCGGAACCCATTACGATTATGAAAAATTCGAAGACTAAAAAAGGGTAGGGTTTGTTTCGAGAATCGATAGAGAGAAAGAAAAAAGGCACTACCCAAGTTAGTTTTATTTGGTGATGTAGATGATGTTGTTGTAGTTAGTTGTACTCCAACTGCTGTGTAGATAAATTTAACCTGATATATAGTTTTCTCTTAGAAGAAAAAACAAGACCTTCCAAAAAAAAAAAACATGTCCTTTATTATAATTAATTCATTCATTCATTATTAACTAAATAGTATACACGGGAGATTTTTTTTCCTCGAAATTTCCTATCGTTTCAGGGGTTAAATATTTATACATTTTTTCATAAAAATATATAATATTTTAATCTTCATTTAATTCATCAATTAAAATTTAATGTGCATGTGTAATAAATAGGTATAAAGAAATCATTCACAAAATTTTAATTACATTTAATTATTTACAAATCTTATAATTATTATTTGATTAATTTACAGTATATCAATATATTAATAATTATTTATTATTTGATTTATATATTATTATTATTATTATTATTATTATTATTATTATCATTATTATTATTATTATTATTTTTAAAGATCATTGTTGACTTATAAAAATTATCTTTAAATCCCAATAATCTAACAGTAATGGTGACTTTAATACCACTTGTTGGAAATTTTCAATAAACCTTATAAAATACCAAATGAGCACCAAAACACATTACGTCAGATTATCGAGAGGTTTTAAGGAATACCTGAATCCATAGAGCTTGATTAACACGCAGCGGAATCTTACAGCGGTTACGAACAATTGGTTTAATGACCTTCCTCAACCAAATCACCTTCTTCCTTATGGGACCTTTGTTTTCTCTTCAGATGGGGACAGGAGAAACTATTTATTGATTTGGCGTATTGGGGACCATAATCATGCTTTATGTTTTAAACCTATTAGGGTTCTCATTATCCCCTAATGGGTCAAACTGGTTTCCGCTCATTAGGTCCATATCAATTTTTCTAACCGTCTAATGGGCTCACTTAAATACTTTATATTGAACCCATTTAAATATAAATAACTAATATAAATGTTATAATATAATATGCAGCTCATATTAATTAATTAGGAATTATAAAATTCCTAACATATATAAGTCAGCCAGTGATTCAAGGGAACTGTTATCGGTCTGCCAGGATTTACTAAATTCCTTGCGAATCAATGTACTCAAGTACCTCTGCATGATTTTAAATTTTAGTATGTTATGGGTGTCAAGTTAAGTAATAGTGACTGAATTCTAGGTGTTAGAAGCCATTTTTTTTCCTGATATTGAATACTAATTTTAGTATTCTATTTTTTAATATGAAGATGTTGATGTATATCTACATCTATAATAATTTTTTCATTCTTGATGATATTCATTATATTGCGGACACGATTTTGAAACTTGCAAGGGATGATATTCATTATATTGTGCTAAACAACCTTTGCTTCTAGCTATGAGATTCACCAGGGAAGAATTAGAATGAGATCATGTCTTTAAAGAGGCATTTGCTTTATTAGGGAACAATTGAACATGAACATGTCATTTGAACCTTATGTTCAGAATTGATTCGTGTTTCAACCTTATGGATTTATCTCTTCTTTCTTCATTCTTATTAATTCGTGTTTCATTTTCTTCTTTAAAATTGCAGTCATGTTATTCTCATATTTCTTCGATCGTTATTCGCTTTTGTGATCTCTTCTCTCTACCATGAGTAGGTCAGGGCAACTACGAGATTTGAAGACGTTAGTGTTCCTTTCATTTTTTCACTTGAATTTTTTTAAATAAAATTTCATGCTCTGTTACACTCACTGTGTATTGATCAGCAATTGTCTGATTTTTGTTTGTGGTAAACATTTATATTATAAATGTTAAAATTATTTTTATTATTTGTTCAATTCTTTGATTTTGAAAGAGGTAGCGGCAATTCCTAGAGAGAGAAAGAGCCAAGAAAAAGAGATTGGACAAGAAAGCTCTACTAAAAAACATTTATATTATTATTATTATTGTTATTGTTATTATTATTATTATTATTATTATTATTGTTATTATTATTATTATTATTATTATTATGTAGGCTCTGTTCTTCTATAGTTTCTTGCTTTATTTTCTAATCAGAGAATAAATAAAAAAGATTAGGGAAGAAAATAAATTGGTAATTAGAAGACAAAAGGATTGGGATGACAGTGACATTGATTAAACTACCTTTCGTAGTTTACAATTTTTGAGAAATGTTTTTGAATGATGTACTTTGAACAATTAGTTAATTATAAATATTAACTTTCTTCATAATTCACTTTTGAATTTAATTTTAAGCCTATATTACAATTAAAAAAAGCTCGCAAAGTAACTTAACAAACAACCCGTGCATGCCTGAAATGCAAAAAATGTGTAGGTCTTGTGCACTTTTGTTCGCACGCCTTTTTTTTTAAAAAAAAAAGATGTGATCTCGGGCATCAACTGTGTCCAGGTTACAAGTTGTTTTTAATCTTTTGAAAAAAAATAAAGAAAAAAACAAAAACAAACAAGAACAAAAAATATATCTTTTGGCTGAACAGCCAACACGCTTTTGAAAAGAAATAACTTTCAGCTTTTCTTTGAAAAAGATTCACTGATCATAACACCAGTTTTTGAAAAAATGTGTATGCACCTGAAGGGTGAATGCTATGAAAATTTTCCCGAACGCCCAAAATGGACTCGGATGAATGCATGAATTGATAAAAGAACATGTTTTGGAAACATTGGGTTGACTTAAATAGGGAAAATGAATCCTGAGCCCTAGTGTCACATGACCATAAAAACTTGATGCTTGAGTGTCCACATGGGTGCATGCATGACCAGTTTTGCATAAAATTTCCAAATCATCATTCTTGCATGTGTGTCATGGAAATAATGTGAGACATTCCTTTATCCCTGAACCACTGGCCAAACCAATACCCTGACATATATCATGTCCAACCGTTATACAAGCCTTTTGAGCCATAACCTCAAACCACCATAAACCTTGACCCAGGATGAGAATGTCCATCCTTGCCCTCGGAAGAAAACAAAAAAAAGAAAAAGAAAGTTCCCAATCAAAGATCGGAAGAAAGCAAAATAAGAAAATTCCCAATCAAATATTAGAAGAAAGCAAAAAAGAAAGAAAAATTCCCGATCAAAGATTGCAAGAAAACAAAAGTAATATACAGAAAGGTCTTTGGACCAGACAATATCTGAACAATGCAGAATTGTCATAAGCAAACAAGAAAAGAAAGGAAACCACGACTTGAAGTGATCCTCTCCCTTTGATCGCCAACCAAAATCCTGTGCGCTAGTGACTTTCTAGCCCCGCACTAAACAAAAACAGAAAAGGGAAAGGCCAAAACACTCGGATCCAAATTTCCCACCAAAAACACCATTCCCGAAAAAGTCCTATTGATCCATGATCACGCATGTAATCTTTGATTTGATAGGAAATGATTTGCAAATCAAGTCATGACATATCTATGGTTCGAATTAGGATGAAACACTTGCCTGTGCGAGGTTTATACACTCTGAGTGATTTTTTTCTATTTTCAGTTGGACCCGTTGTTTCCTCTAAATGGTCATTTGAAATGAAATGCTAACATCCAATCTCATTTGTGGTTATGAGAAAATTTCATCAGCATACTCTTCTTCCCCAATAGACACATTGTTTTTCTCCAAAAATTATATTTTGCCCTGATCAGTTGGAGGTTTTTGTTTCTTTACTAAAGAATGTTCGCATTTTAGTGAAAGAACGTCGAGACTACTTTAGTCTCACACCTTTGTCATCCAGAGACGGCGAGTCCGATGACATATGGAGATACCTTATGGTTTTTCGCACCTTTTGTCAACTAGAGGCAAGCGAGCCCGTTGACACGCAGAGACTAACATCGTCATCTGCACCTTTGTCATCCAGAGACGGCGAGTTCGATGACATGGGGAGATTACTTATGGTTATCCACACCTTTTGTCAGCTAGAGGCAAACGACGTTGTTGACACGCAGAGACTAACATTGTCATCTGCATCTTTGTCATCCAGAGACGGCGAGTCCGATGACATGCAGAGATACCTTATGGTTATCCGCATCATTTGTCAGCTAGAGGCAAGCGAGCCCGTTGACACACAGAGACTAACGTCGTCATCTGCACCTTTATCATCCAGAGACGGCGAGTCCGATGACATGCAGAGATACCTTATGGTTATCCGCACCTTTTGTCAGCCAGAGGCAAGCGAGCCCATTGACATGCAGAGACTAACATTGTCATCTGCACCTTTGTCATCCAGAGACGGTGAGTCTGATGACATGCAGAGATACCTTATGGTTATTTGCACCTTTTGTCAGCTAGAGGCAAGCGAGCCCTTTGACACGCAGAGACTAACGTCGTCATCGGCACCTTTGTCATCCAGAGACGGTGAGTTCGATGACATGCAAAGATTACTTATGGTTATCCACACCTTTTGTCAGCTAGAGGCAAACGACGCTGTTGACACGCAGAGACTAACGTTGTCGTCTGCATCTTTGTCATCCAGAGACGGCGAGTCTGATGACATGCAGAGATACTTTATGGTTATCCGCACCTTTTGTCAGCTAGAGGCAAGCGAGCCCATTGACACACAGAGACTAACGTCGTCATCTGCACCTTTATCATCCAGAGACGGCGAGTCCGATGACATGCAAAGATACCTTATGGTTATCTGCACCTTTTGTCAGCCAGAGGCAAGCGAGCCCATTGACATGCAGAGACTAACGTCGTCATCTGCACCTTTGTCATCCAGAGATGGCGAGTCTGATGACATGCGAAGATACCTTATGGTTATCCGCACCTTTTGTCAGCTAGAGGTAAGCGAGCCAGTTGACACGCAGAGACTAACATCGACATCTGCACCTTTGTCATCCAGAGACGGCGAGTCCGATGACATGCGGAGATACCTTATGGTTATCCACACCTTTTTGTCAGTTAGAGGCAAGCAAGCCTGTTGACACGCAAAGACTAATGTCGTCATCTGCACCTTTGTTATCCAGAGAAGGTGAGTCCGATGACACGTGGAGATACCTTATGGTTATCCGCACCTTTTGTCAGCTAGAGGAAAGCGAGCCCATTGACACATAGATACTAACATCGTCATCTGCACTTTTGTCATCCGGAGACGGCGAGTCCGATGTCATGCAGAGATACCTTATGGTTATCCGCACCATTTGTCAGCTAGAGGCAAGCGAGTCCGTTGACACGCAGAGACTAACGTCATCATCTGCACCTTTGTCATCCAGAGACGGCAAGTCCGATCACATGCGGAGATGCCTTACGGTTATCTGCACCTATTTTTAGCTTGAGGCAAGCGAGCCCGTTGACACGCAGAGACTAACGTCGGCATCTGCACCTTTGTCATCCAGAGACGGCGAATCCGATGACATGCAGAGATGCCTTATGATTATCCGCACCTTTCGTCAGCTATAGGCAAGTGAGCCCGTTGATACGCAGAGACTAACAACGTAATTTGCACCTTTGTTATCCATAGACGGCGAGTCTGATCACATGCAGAGATGCCTTACGGTTATCCGCACCTTTTGTCAGTTATAGGCAAGTGAGCCCGTTGATACGCAGAGACTAACATCGTCATCTGCACCTTTGTCATCCAGAGATGGCTAGTCCGATGACATGCAGAGATTGCTTATGGTTATCCGCACCTTTTGTCAGCTAGAGGCAAGCGAGCCCGTTGACACGCAGAGACTAACGTCCTCATCTGCACCTTTGTCATCCAAAGACGGCAAGTCCGATGACATGTGGAGATTGCTTATGGTTATCCGTACCTATTGTCAGCTAGAGGCAAGCGAGGCCGTTGACACGCAGAGACTAACATCGTCATCTGCACCTTTCCCGGAGATGTTAGCATCTTCCGGCCGAGACTGCGAAAAAGTCTTGTTTGCTGTCCGTCAGACTCAAGGGTCCGGTAGCATGCAGTGACTAACGTCGTCATTTGCACCTTTCCCAGAGATGTCAGCGTCTTCAGGCCGAGACTACAAAAAAGTCTTGTTTGTTATCTGTCAGACTCAAGGGTTCGGTAAGATGTAGTGACTAACGTCGTCATCTGCACCTTTCCTGGAGATGTCAGCGTCTTCTGGCCGAGACCGCGAAAAAGTCTCATTTACTATCCGTCAGACTCAAGGGTCCGGTATCATGCAGTGAATAACATCATCATCTGCACCTTTCTCGAAGATGTCAACGTCTTCCGGCCAAGACTGTTGATGTGTCATTATTTTCTCCTATTTCTTAACCCTTTTTGTCACCATTTTAATTACTGATTAGCCTTAATTGTCAAATTAATTATGCAGTTTTATCATTTGGGCCTACTTGACAAATTTTGTGTTTTTAATTTAATTTTAGGAAATTATAAGCAATTGAGTTTGAATCCGGAATTGGGCTTGAACTTGAAGAGAGCAGACAATTTTATTTTATCAAATCTTATCTTATCCAAATTTTATTTCATCTAGATTTTATTTTGTGCAGATTTTATTTCATCCAATCTTATCTTATCCAGATTTTATTTCATCTAGATTTTATTTCATCCAATCTTATCTTATCTTGTCCAAATTTTATTTTATTTCATTTATGGGCTTGGACTTAAAATAGATTTGTAGGTTTTGGGGCTGAGGACCTATATAACAGCACCAAGGTTTTAGTTTAGAGTTTTTTTAGAGAGGAGAATAATTCTAGGATTTTAGAATTCCAGTTTTTACTGTTCATGCGCACTGTTCGCGCAGAATAAAATTCATTTTCTGCAATTTCGTTTCTACTTCAATCTACAATTTTGTTTTCTACTGATTAATGGAAGGCTAAGTCTCCAGCGTTGTTTTCTCTTGAGGATCAAGCACAACTCTCTTTGAGGTTTTGTTATTACTATTGAATTCTGATAAGTTTTTCCTCTTCACCAATTACTCTGTATTTGTTGCTATTAATCCATGAATGCTTAGTGCTTGATTAATTGTCTCTGCGCTTAATTTATGTTCATGCTTAATGATCAGTTTCGTTCATGATTAACTGGTGTATGTGTTGCTTAATCACATAATGACAACCTTATGTTAATTTTCGCTTAGTAATTTAATTTAGGGTTGGATTAAGGGGTTGAACTGGTTAGGGATAAATCCTCATAACCTAGGATAAGAGACTTGCTTGTGAATCAAGGGGAAACAACATGTTTTAATTCTATTGTTTTCTAATTAAAATTTCCTCGCTGTTTAAATTACAAAAACAAGCACCCCCCCCCCCCCCCCAATTCATTACTGTTTTATCACTATCTATTATGAATGATGGTTGACCATTGCTCATTGGGAGACGACCTAGGATCACTTCCTAGATACTGTATTTTTAATGTTTATTTGATTCGGGTACGGCCTCGATCAAATTTGGCACCGTTGCTGGGGAGCAGTAGGCCAAAGGTTCATAATAGTGTTTAGTTGTTTTGTTTGGTGTAGCATTCTATTTTGCATTTCAGTCGCGTCCCCTGTTTAGCGACTGATTCGGTTGGTGTTTTGTTGTGAATAATGATTAGCGACTTTTGTTTTGATAGTTAGAGTTGTTATTTTTTTGCTGATTTTTTGTGTGGTAGTTTCTTTAGATCCATATTTTGTGTGAAAAATACCAGGAGCACTTGGCGTGGTTGAATTTGAGAGAGACAAAAATTTTGGGAACTTGTTTTTAGCAAAACTTAAAACGGCCATAACTTTTGCTCCAGGTATCAGAATGACTATTATTATATATGCATTTGGGGTAGAAAATTTTCCTATACTATGGCAACCTGCTTAAGCCGGTTGAGGTCTCCCAAACTCGAAAAATCAGCTGTTTACTAAGTTTTTTTTATTTTTATTTTTCAAGTATTATTGTCCTATTTTTCTAAACTTTGCTTAAGTAGTTTTCATAGTTAGACTTTGAATTTTTGTTTGAAATTTTTTGTGCTATCGTTTCATGATTTTAGGGTGTTGCTCACAAAATTTCAGCTCATTTGGATATCATTTTACTATAGTTGTAGTTTTAACCCTTCCCTGGTGCTTGTTTGAGAACACATTAATTGCTGCATATAGTGCATGACTAGGGGAAATCTAGGTGATTTACAACCCTTTGATCCTGAAATAGATAGAACCTTTCATAGATTAGTTAGGCATAGTGTGTATCCTGATCATTCTGTGCATTTTGAGCATTGTGAGCATTTGGAGCATTCTG
The DNA here is from genome assembly GCF_000004515.6 of Glycine max. Taxonomy (NCBI): domain Eukaryota; kingdom Viridiplantae; phylum Streptophyta; class Magnoliopsida; order Fabales; family Fabaceae; genus Glycine; species Glycine max. Next base: position 31,381,257 of record NC_038245.2, read on the forward strand.
AGTATTCTATTGCGAGTGATTCTGAATATTCTAATTTTGAGCATTCGACTACTAATTTTTGTACTGAGAACATGGCTCAACTTCCACCTCGTGAGAGGGCTCTTAGGATGATGGCTGCACCTGATTTCACTTATGAAAGCTTGTGCATTCAATATCCTGATGAGGGTGTTCCATATGTTCTCAAGACTGGACTAATACATTTGCTGCCCAAGTTTCATGGTCTTGCAGGTGAAGATCCTCATAAGCATCTTAAGGAGTTCCATATTGTTTGTTCCACCATGAAGCCCCCTGATGTCCAGGAAGATCATATCTTTATGAAAAAGAGGATGAGATAGTTGCACATAAGAGAAAGCTTCCTAACAAAAATTTTCATGTAGGTGGAGCTTCTTCTAGTAATTCTGACTTACCACAGCCGCCTATCTCTCTTCCATTCCCACCTAGAGCAATTCCAAACAAAAAAATGGAAGCAGCGGAAAAGGGGATCTTGGAGACCTTTAGGAAAGTAGAGGTGAACATACCTCTGCTAGATGCCATCAAGCATATTCCAAGATATGCCAAGTTTCTAAAGGAGTTGTGCACCCACAAAAGGAAGCTCAAATGCAATGAAAGGATTAGCATGGGCAAAAATGTGTCAACATTGATAGGTAAATCTGTTCCTCACATTCCTAAGAAATGTAAGGACCCAGGTACTTTCTGTATACCTTGCATTATTGGGAACAATAAAATTGAGAATGCCATGCTAGATCTAGGAGCATCAGTTAGTGTCATGCCTCTGTCCATTTTCAATTCTTTATCTCTTGGACCTTTGCAATCTATAGATGTTGTGATTCATTTGGAAAATAGAAGTGTTGCTTACCCCGCAGGTTTCATAGAGGATGTGCTAGTTTCGGTTGGTGAACTTATTTTTCCTGTTGATTTTTATGTTCTTAATATGGAAGAGGGATTCTCCCATGGTGTTGTTCCAATTATTTTAGGCAGGCCATTTATGAAAACGGCCCGAACCAAGATAGATGTTTATGCTGGCACATTGTCTATGGAATTTGGTGATATTGTTGTTCATTTTAACATTCTTGATGCCATGAAACATCCATCTGAGGATCATTCAGTTTTTCGTGCTGAGATAATTGATTAGATTGTTGTTGATTATATGTTTGATTTTGATTCTGTTCTTCATGATAGGAAACATCCATTTTTATCTGATTTGCATACTTGTCATTCCTTATGCATTGAATCTAAATCTGAGTTTGAATTTGATCCTGTGTCTGATTTTTATGCTGAGAGTGAATTTGAATTTGAGTCTGGTGTTGTACCTCTTGATGTTGATTTTTTAGAGTCAGAATGCATTAACCATGTTGCAGGAAATACATATACTTTTGACTTGCTTTATGAGGTACAGGCTGAGGAACCTTCTTCTTTTCCTACCCTGGTTCCTCCCATTGTTCAGCCACCACCCACACCAGAGTTGAAGCCCTTACCAGCAAACCTCAAATATGCTTACTTGGAGGACAAGGAGAAGTTGTTGCTAGTTCTCAAGAAGCACAAGAAGGCCATTGGATGGACTTTAGCAGACATTCCTGGTATTAGCCCATATACCTGCATGCATAGGATACTTTTAGAGGATGGAGCTAAGCCAGTGAGGCAGCCACAACGGCGACTCAACCCCATCATTCTAGATGTGGCGAAAAAGGAAGTGACCAAGCTCTTACAAGCTGGAATCATCTACCCCATTTCTGACAGCCAGTGGGTGAGTCCAATCCAAGTGGTTCCTAAGAAGACAGGCCTCACAGTAATTAAGAATGAAAGGGATGAGCTTATCCCCACAAGAGTGCAGAACAGCTGGCGAGTCTGCATTGATTATAGGAGTCTGAACCAGGTAACCAGAAAAGATCATTTTCCCCTGCCATTCATTAATCAAATGCTTGAGCGCTTGGCAGGTAAATCTCATTACTGTTTTCTTGATGGTTTTTCTGGTTATTTATAAATTCATATTGCTCTTGAGGATCAAGAAAAGACCACATTCACCTGTCCCTTTGGCACTTTTGCCTATAGAAGGATGCCCTTTGGCCTATGCAACACCCCTGGTACCTTCCAGTGATGTATGCTTAGCATTTTCAGTGATTTTTTAGAGAGCTGCATAGAGGTGTTTATGGATCTTCTTTTGATGCATGTTTGGATAGTTTGGATAGAGTTCTTAGTAGATGCATTGAAACTAACCTTGTGCTGAATTTTGAAAAATGTCACTTCATGGTAGAACAAGGTATAGCTTTAGGGCATATCATTTCCAGTAGGGGCATAGAGGTAGGCCCTACAAAAATAGCTGTTATTTCACAATTGCCTTACCCCTCTTGCGTGCGAGAGGTTCGTTCTTTTCTTGGTCATGCAGGGTTTTATAGGCACTTTATCAAGGATTTTAGCAAAGTGGCCCTTCCACTATCCAATCTGCTGCAAAAGGAGGTGGACTTTGATTTTGATGACCGATGCAAAGAGGCTTTTGATTGCCTTAAGCACGCGGTGACTACCACCCCTATCATTCAGGCACCTGATTGGACAACCCCATTCGAGCTAATGCGCGATGCATCCAATTACGCATTGGGGGCTGTCCTTGCTCAAAAGATTGACAAGTTGCCTCGGGTAATCTACTACGCTTCCAGAACTTTGGATGCTGCCCAAGCAAATTACACTACCATAGAGAAGGAACTATTAGCGATAGTTTTTGCTCTTGAGAAATTTCGTTCATATTTACTTGGTACTCGTGTTATTGTTTATACTGACCATGCAGCTCTGAAGTACTTGTTGAAGAAGGCTGAATCAAAGCCTAGATTGATCAGGTGGATGCTTTGGCTCCAAGAGTTTGATTTGGAAATCCGTGATCAGAGTGGTGCAGAGAACCTCATGGCTGACCACCTGAGTAGGATTGAGCGTGCACCTGAGGACTCACCCATTCGGGATGATTTTCCGGATGACCACTTGTACATTCTGTATAATATTTTTGATTCCTTCCCCATTTATTGCTTTGCTAATATTGTGAATTATTTGGTTGCTTATGTTTTTCCTCCCTTAGCATCTAAAGCTCAAAATGATAAAATTAAGAGCAATGCTAAGCATTATATTTGGGATGACCCCTATTTGTGGAAGTTATGCAGTGACCAGGTTATTAGGAGATGCATTCCAGACCATGAGATCGACTCGGTCCTACAATTCTGTCATTCTTCTGCACCAGGTGGCCATCTTGGCATACAGAGGATAGCTCGCAAGATGCTTGACTGCGGTTTCTATTGACCCACTATCTTCAAGGATGCATGGAAAATCTATAGCACTTATGAGCCTTGTTAGAGAGCAGGCGACTCACTTTCATGGAGACAACAAATGCCTCAACAACGCATGTTATTTTGTACGGTGTTTGATGTCTGGGGTATAGATTTTATGGGGCCTTTCCCTGTCTCTTTTGGTTTTGTTTATATTCTCCTTACTGTTGATTATGTTTCAAAATGGGTGGAAGCCAAACCCACCAGAACTAATGATGCTAAGGTTGTTGTGGATTTTGTTAGATCTAATATGTTTTGCAGGTTTGGAGTCCCTAGAGCCATCGTTAGTGATCAAGGCACCCATTTTTGTAACAGATCCATGTATGCCTTGCTAAAAAATTATGGGGTCGTGCATAGAATTTCCACACCTTACCACCCCCAAACTAATGGATAGGCTGAGATTTCAAACAGGGAGATAAAAAGGATCTCGGAGAAGATTGTGCAGCCAAACATAAAGGATTGGAGCACCAGGCTAGATGATGCTCTTTGGGCGCATAGGACTGCTTATAAAGCACCCATAGGAATGTCCCCTTATCGGGTTGTCTTTGGCAAGGCATGTCATCTTCCTATAGAGATAGAGCACAAAGCCTACTGGGCTATAAAGACCTGCAACTTCTCTATTGATCAGGCTGGAGAGGAAAGGAAGTTGCAACTAAGTGAGCTAGATGAGATCCGTTTAGAAGCCTATGAGAATTCCAAATTCTACAAGGAGAAGACCAAGAAGTTCCATGACAATTTGATAGCTAAGAAGGACTTTGTGGTTGGACATAAAGTTTTGTTATATAACTCTAGGCTCGGACTCATGAGTGGTAAGTTGAGGTCAAAGTGGATTGGTCCTTTTGTGGTAACTAATGTTTTTCCTTATGGTACAGTTGAGATCAAAAGTGAATCCATAGATAAGAGCTTCAAGGTTAATGGACACCGGCTGAAACCATTCCTCACAAATCCCTCCTTAGTGGATGTAGTGGTGGAGGAGACCTCCTTACTTCACCCTGCTTCTCTTCCGCCATGACTTAGGGAGCTTTCTTTTTCTATCTCCTTCTTTACTTTTATTGCACTTGTCCAAATTTATTAATTGTTTTGATTGCTCTTGATCTTATGATTGTGCTACATTGAGGATAATGTGTTGTTTAAGTGTGAGGGGGGGGGGGGGAGAAGATTGGTCTTTAATTTTGTTGGGTATTCTAGGTTTAATTTTATTAGGTTTGCTAGTTTAATTTTGGTAGGGTTTCTAGGTTAATATTGTTATTTTGGGTTTATGTTTTGTGTACCACATTGCATGTTTTCTTTGAATTTTGGGTTATGTACAGGTAATGGGTAATTGTTTTTGAAATAGGAGTTTCTTGGCATTTTGTGAATTGAAATCCTTGTTTTTCTCTACATGTCAAGATAGTTTTGAAAGTTCGAATTGAAAGTGATAGATTTCCCATTGGTGAGAATTTGAGCTATCATCATCTATTTTATTCAGTGTGTTTTGCCCCATTGATTGCTTGCACAATTGCCTTGGCTTGACTCTTGTTGATACTTCTTGTTTCACATGCATGTTGGGAGATGATTTAGGCATTTTGTTCTTATAAGCCTCTAGCCAAATGAGCCTACCTTGAATTAATTCCTTTGATAGCCCCTTTGAGCCTATGTTCCCCTTTCTTTGTTTTGAAGCTCATTACAAGCCTTAAGTGAAAAACCATGATCTCACCCTACCCTTAAGAAATTTTGGAGCTTTGGAATTGTTTTGGGAATAAGTGTGTGTGTGTGTGTGGGGGGGGGGGGGGGGTATGTTTCATTGGATGATATGTTTTTGTTGGCCATGCTTGATGTATATACATATATTGCCTAATTGTTGCCTTATTTTCAAATGCTTTCAAATGCTACTGTTCACGTTAAAAAAAATGAAAAAATGAAAAAAAAAACAAAAAAAAAGAAGAAGGATGAAGTTGAATAAATGAGGTCTTGGTTTGAAGACTTAGATTGGTTTGAGGACTTGTTTGATTTTGTTTTGGGTTTACTTTTTAAGCTTAATTTTTAATTTTGGTTTTGGGGTTTACTACTCTTTCTTAGTTCCCACTTATTCTCCATTGCTCCTCTATTCCTTTGGGTTTTAGCTACTTATCCCATATTTTCCTCTACCTTATTCTTGGCCCCATTACAACCTTAAAAGACCTTTTGATCCTCATGTGCATGTGTTTGTGGTGTGGTTGTCAATTTTAGAGTCTTGCCAAGTCTATGTGGTGTTTGTTTTCATGGGTGCTCTGAGAGTAAACAGTAGCCTAGACACTTGAGAGATAGAGTGCATATCTTATGAGGCTTTATCACTTTTCATTTTTGAGCTGATTGACTATCTTGCCATGTTAATATGCTTGGAAGATTTTCATGACTGTCTTGATTCTTTAACTCTCTACGTGTTGGATGTTGCCTATTCCTTTCATTCCTTGAGATTCATTGAGAAATATGTAATTGTTTTTGTGTTTGTTTGTTTCTCTTTAATGTCTCTGGATTTGTTCCTTGCTTTGCTTTTTGATTTTTCCCGGGAGTGCAAAAGGCTAAGTGTGGGGGGATTTGATGTGTCATCATTTTCTCCTATTTCTTAACCCTTTTTGTCACCATTTTAATTACTGATTAGCCTTAATTGTCAAATTAATTATGCAGTTTTATCATTTGGGCCTACTTGACAAATTTTGTGTTTTTAATTTAATTTCAGGAGAATTATAAGCAATTGGGCTTGAATCCGGAATTGGGCTTGGACTTGAAGAGAGCAGATAATTTTATTTGATCAAATCTTATCTTATCCAAATTTTATTTCATCTAGATTTTATTTCGTCCCGATTTTATTTCATCCAATCTTATCTTATCTTATCCAGATTTTATTTTATCTAGATTTTATTTTGTCCAGATTTTATGTCATCTAATCTTATCTTATCTTGTCCAGATTTTATTTTATTTCATTTATGGGCTTGGACTTAAAATAGATTTGTAAGCTTTGGGGTTGAGGACCTATATAACACCACCAGGGTTTTAGTTTAGAGTTTTTTTTAGAGAGGAGAATAATTCTAGGATTTTAGAATTCCAGTTTTTACTGTTCATGCGCACTGTTCGCGCAGAATAAAATTCATTTTCTGCATTTTCGTTTCTACTTCAATCTACAATTTTGTTTTCTACTGATTATTGGAAGGCTAAGTCTCCAGCGTTGTTTTCTCTTGAGGATCAAGCACAACTCTCTTTGAGGTTTTGTTATTACTATTGAATTCTGATCAGTTTTTCCTCTTCACCAACTACTCTGTATTTGTTGCTATTAATCCATGAATGCTTAGTGCTTGATTAATTGTCTCTGCGCTTAATTTACATTCATGCTTAATGATCAGTTTCGTTCATGATTAATTGGTGTATGTGTTGCTTAATCACATAATGACAGCCTTATGTTAATTTTCGCTTAGTAATTTAATTTAGGGTTGGATTAAGTGGTTGAACTGGTTAGGGATAAATCCTCGTAACCTAGGATAAGAGACTTGCTTGTGAATCAAGGGGAAACAACATGTTTTAATTCTATTGTTTTCTAATTAAAATTTCCTCGCTATTTAAATTACAAAAACAAGCAACCCCCCCAATTCATTACTGTTTTATCACTATCTATTATGAACGTTGGTTGACCATTGCTCATTGGGAGACGACCTAGGATCACTTCCTAGATACTGCATTTTTAATGTTTATTTGATTCGGGTACAACTTCCATCAACTGTGAAAAAGTCTCATTTGCTATCCGTCAGACTCAAGGGTCTGGTAGCATGTTGTGACTAACATCGTCATCTGCTCATTTCCCAGAGATGTCAGCGTCTTCCGGTCGAGACCGCGAAAAAGTCTCATTGTTGTCCTCAGACTCAAGGGTCCAGTAGCATGTGGAGATACCTTAGGTTTATCCGCACCTTTCGTTAGCTAGAGGCAAGCGAGCCCGTTGACACACAGAGACCCATGTGGTCATCTATACCCTTCCCGAAGATGTCAACGTCTTCCAACCAAGACCGCGAAAAAGTCTCGTTTGCTATCCGTCAGACTCAAGGGTCCGGTAGCATGCAGTGACTAACGTCGTCATCTGCATCTTTCCCGGAGATGTCAACATCTTCCAGCCGAGACTGCGAAAAAGTCTCATTTGCTATCCGTCAGACTCAAGGGTTCGGTAGCATGCAGTGACTAACGTCGTCATCTGCACCTTTCCCAGAGATGTCAGCGTCTTCTGGTTGAGACTACGAAAAAGTCTCATTTGCTATCTTTCAAACTCAAGGGTCCGGTACCATGCAATGACTAACATTATCATCTGCACCTTTCTTGAAGATGTTAGCGTCTTTCGGCCAAGACTGTGAAAATGTCTCGTTTGCTATCCGTCAGACTCAAGGGTCTAGTAGCATGTAGTGACTAACGCCGTCATCTGCACCTTTCCCGAAGATGTTAGCATCTTTCGACCGAGACCGCAAAAAAGTCTCATTGTTGTCCTCAGACTCAAGGGTCCGGTAGCATGCGGAGATACCTTAGGGTTATCCATACCTTTCGTTAGCTAGAGGCAAGCGAGCCCGTTGACACGCAGAGACCCATGTGGTCATCTGCACCCTTCCCAGAGATGTCAGCGTCTTCTGGCCGAGATCGCGAAAAAGTCTCATTTCTGGCGTCAGACTCAAGTGTCCGGTAGCATGCAGAGACGCCCTATACGGTAATCTGCACACATTTCGAAGACAAAAATGTCTTCAGTCATTGCATGCCTTCAAAAGGTGACAATGACCCTCATTTACATTTCGAAGACAAAAATGTCTTTAGTCATTGCATGCCTTCAAAGACGACAATGTCCTCATCTACATTTTGAAGACGACAATGTCTTCTTCAGTCATTGCATGCCTTCAAAAGGCGACAATGTCTTCATTTGGATTTCGAAGATGACAATGTCTTCACCTTAAAAACTTCAATATCCTTTTCCCCTGTGCTTTGTAGGACTCGACGTCCTTTGTTCTACGCTTTAAAAAAAATAAAAGGGGAGAGTGAAAATGAAAATGAAAATGAAAATGAATTAAACGAGAAAAGAAGGAAGTTCAATATCTTCATGCCTTCACGGGTTTTACTGCTTGGATTTGCGCTAGTGGCCGATCGGGTAAAGATTCAGCTCAAATGAAATTAGTGTCTTATCTTTACTTCCCTTTTATCTCCAATAAAAGATAAGTAAAGAGGGGCAACTGTCATACCCTAATTTCGAACGGGGACCATTGTTTGTCAGCATGCGACCTTCGTTTGACCACCTCAAAATGTTTAACACCCATCGTTGTGGAATCCGTAAAGTTCTGAGATGTTTCAGGAAGAAACCGGTCTAAAACACGAAAACGGGAGTGTATTTAACAAAGTGGGGTGTGTGTAAATAAACTGTTACACTCTAATTTCTTCCGAGGACCATTGTTGATCGCTTCGGAAGGCTTAACACTCATCATGGTGGAATCCATAAAGTTTCGTGAGATTTCGGAAAGAAAACAGCCAAAAACACAAAAACGTGGGGGGGGGGGTGAACTTATCAAGATAGGAGTGTAAATAGAAATTCGAATCTAGGCCCTTCCGGAACATTTTCGAAGTTGGGTTGCTTAAAGAGGAAGCAACTGGGCGGCAAGCTCCTCCACGTTTTGTTGAAAAATGGTTTCTGGGGCTTCTGTGGCTTCCATAATGCTTCCATAAAATTTACGAAAACCTTGGGTAAGCATATTTCACTTAATATTGGTGAAAGGGAAGAGAAGAAAAGATGAAAATCAAATCCAAAACACTTCCATAAGGCTTCCATAACTTTTCCATAAAGTACGTAAAGAGGGGTGAACTTAGTAATTAGGGTGCGCTTAGAAATCTTCCTGAAGAAGCCTCTGGGCGGCAAGCACCTCCCTTTTTCCCTATAAATAGGGGAGGGGGGCTGTTTCAAAAATGTTCATGACCCCTAGGCTATGCATTTCGGCTATTTTGGGTAAAAAAACACGTTTTCGTGAAGAAATATCGAGTCGAAGTGCTTCCGTAACGCTTCCGAGATGTTTCCGTGAGCAAATCTGTGAAGATTTTCCTCCATTCATCGCCGTTCTTCGTCCGTTCTTTGTTCTTCAATTGGTAAGTGTTCGAATCCGAGACTTTCAATTTATCTTTTGTTTTGTTTGCTTTCATCTTCATCTCGTTCACTTTCGATTTTCTTTTCTTCCATTTTAACGTGTTTTAACCGTTTATTTAAGTCGTTATCTCGCCTGATAAATAATAAAATGAATTTTAACCGATCATTTGTGTTGTAATGTCATTTAATCACTGTTAAAGCAAAATCTAACCGATCGTTCATGCTGTAACCTCAGTTAAACCAAAAAAAGCAAAATAATAATAAAATAATCAAAATATCTTGAAAAAAATAATAATAGAATAATCAAAATATCTTTGAATAAAATAATCAAAAAAATCAATCGGACGTTTTTCTTTGAAACTTTCCTTGAATTAATTGACTAATAACCAAAGTGAAACTAAGGCTAAAATTAACTCACAAATCAAGTTTTGTCCGCAAAAGTCACTTAAAACCGTTTTAAGGTCCAACACCTTAAACGGTCCTCTTTGCTTTTATCAGTTGACATGGACTGTTCAAAAGCATAAAATCAACACATCGATTTTGCAAGAACTACGTAGGTCTGATTTCCTCATCTCAATTGAGGATCGTAGGAGCAAAAGCCCCGCTTTTGTCGACCACCCCAGGAGATCGTTAATGGTCCAGCGCCTTAACGTTTCTCTCCTTTCAAAACCAACTTCACAATCAAGAGATCATTAATTGTCCAACGCCTTGATGTTTCTCTCCTTTCAAAAGAATCAAAAGATCATTTAATGGTCCAACACCTTAAATGATTTTTGTTCGGTTAAAATCTATCTCGTGGAAAAAGATCAAAACAACTTAACCAACGTTTAGTTCTAAAAGAACTACGTAGGTATGATTTCCTTATCGCAATTGAGGATACATAGGAGCAAGGGAAACACCCTTGTCGACCAAAAAAAGATAAAAAGCATAAAAACACAAAAAGACATAAAAAAGGGAAAATAAAACATTTTGAAGTCATATTTGCACACTTGATTAAAGGTTGTGGTCCATTGTGACGGATGCGTGGGGTGCTAATACCTTCCCCGTGCGTAAAAATAACTCCCGAACCTTTCACACTTAAAGTTCGTAGACCACACATTTTCTGGTTTTTACGATGTTTTCCTCAAATAAACGTTGGTGGCGACTCCGTGCATTTTCCTTTCTTGGAAGACGCACCCATGAGCCCCGCGTCGCTCTCCCGCAGAAGGGTAGGTTGCGACAACACCCTTTCACTTCTTTGATGGTTCTGCCATTTGAGGGAGTTTTTGGAAGTTTTGATTAGTGGAGATGAAAAAGAATAAAAAATGATGAATTTTAGGCTTTGTGGGAGGTGATTTGGTCAAGAATTGAGGGAGAAATCGAGTTATGAAGTTTAGGGATTTTAGGGTCACGTTGCTGTAGAAATCGCGTCTTAGCAGTTTCTGAAAATTTCAAATTTATAGACAGAGGCACTCTGTAATCGATTGCAGGAATATTGTAATCGATTACAGGTATGTTGTAATTGATTACACTTAGCCTAAATGCCTGTAATCGATTACATGTGAAGGTAATCGATTACCAGACACTATTTCCTAAGACTAAGTGCCTAATGGACTATCAACACTTACCAAGATGAATTTTTGTTAACATAGAAGGTTTTGATATATCAAAATAATTTTATTTGAAATAAAATATAATGATTTTGAAAAGCATAAAAATATTTTGATCAATTAATCAAATAGTTTAAAACATATCAAACAAATAATCATACAAGGATTGAAAGATATATATCATAGGCATCATCAAACATTCAGATTTGTTAAAGGTAATTTAAAACTTTGAAAGTTCAAGGAACACAATCAATCATTTAAAATCAATAATAATAAAAAAATGTTAGTCATCATGTTAACAATTTAAATTAAAATTTAATGAACTGAACCATTTAAAATTGAGTAATAGGATAAGATAATACCTTTTTCGTGATTAGAATGTTTGATCTTCATCATTGGAATGAAATGGAAATCAGATTGCCATCTTGATTTTAATCCCTTTGAGTGATGTCCTCTTCACTCTCATAATCTTTTGCATAGAAAATTGATTTCCTCCTTTTCAGATCCTTCGGATGAATCATTGTCATCCCAAGCGATGTAAGCCTTCTTGGTCCTTCTTTCTTCATGGCTTTTCTTATCACTCTTCTCAGGCCATTGCTCGTTTGAGGGGCAATTTGCTTTGATGTGACCAATTTGATTTCACTTGTAGCATCTAAGAGTTGGAGAACCTTCTTGGAATCTTTTTCCATGGTTGAAATTTTGACGTCTCTCGATTCTTCTCTTCTTGACAAATTTGTGAAACTTCTTCACAAAGAGTGAGAAGTCTTCTTCATCTTTTGATTCTTCATCTTCATTTTCCTCTTGCATTGATGAGGAGGATTTTAGTGCTATGCTTTGTTTCCTCTTGTCGGTTTCTTCATTTTGATTTAGCCGTTATAGTTCCATCTCATGTTCCTGTAATTTGCCAAAAAGGGTGGCAAGAGACATAGAAGAAAGATCTTTACTTTCAGAAGTGGCAGTTACCTTGGGCTGCCATTCCCTACTTAAGCATCTCAAAACTTTATTAATTAAATCTTCATTAGGAAATTTTTTTCCTAAGGAGGCAAGGTGATTAACTATGTGTGTGAATCTTTTCTGCATGCTTTGGATGTTCTCATTTGTGTTCATCCTAAAGAGTTCATATTCATTGGTCAATGTATTAATCCTAGATCTCTTAACATCAATGGAGCCTTCATGTGTGAGTTGTAGTGTATCCCACATCTCCTTGGCATTTAGACAGTTTGAAACTCTAAAATATTCATATATTCCTAGGGCAAAAGTAATAATGTTTTTGGCTTTATGATTATATTGGACTTTTCTTCTATCTTCTTCAGACCATTTATCTCTAGGTTTTTCTGTTGTTGTGCTTATGCTTCCATCTACTATGGTGGGTACATAAGGTCCTATTTCTATTGCTTCCCAAATGTTTAAATCTATGGCTTCAATAAAGATTTGCATTCGGGTTTTCCAGTAGTGGTAACCCTCACCATTAAAGATAGGTGGCCTATGGACGGAGTTTCCTTCTGGAAACAGAGAATTTGAGGAGGCCATGAATCTTGAAGTTGTGAAACTTTTCTCAAGAAACCTGCTCTGATACCACTTGTTGGATCAAGTGGCCTCAGAACAATTAAGAAGGGGGGGTTGAATTAGTTATGAACGTGTCTTGACTAATTAAAAATTTATCCTTCTTAATATTACTAGATTCAATTAGGCTTTACTACTAAGTTATGAGAAAGTAAAGAACAAAAACAATAACTTAGACAAAAGTAAAGCGGAAAAGTAAAGAGTGAAGGGAAGAAGAAAGCAAACACAAGATTTATACTGGTTCGGCCATAACCTGTGCCTACGTCTAGTCCCCAAGCAACCCACGGTTCTTGAGATTTCCAATAACCTTGTAAAATCCTTTACAAGCAAAGATCCACAAAGGATGTACCCTCCCTTGTTCTCTTTGGACAACCAAGTAGATGTACCCTCTACTTGAAGTAAAACACAAAGGATGTACCCTCTCTTGTGTTCACTATTACAACCAAGAAACTACCCGCTTCTTACACAAAATTCTTAGATGGTTAGTTCTTTGAATTCAGTGTTTGGGCAAAGAATTCTTAGACGGTTGTAGAAGCAAAGCTTCATGGTGAATCAAAAGTGATTCAAAGGTGTTTTGATGATAACAATGATGATAACAAAAGATGATGACAAAGGTGATGACAAAAAGCTCAAAGATCAATCAAAGAACAACTCAAGTGAATCAAAGATCAATCAAAGAACAACTCAAGAGAATCAAGAACAATTCAAGAGTTCAAGATAAGAATCAAGAAGAATTCAAGACTCAAGAAGAAAGTTAAGAGTCAAGAATCAAGATTCAAGGTTCAAGATCTCAAGAATCAAGATCAAGATTCAAGACTCAAGATTCAAGAATCAAGAGAAGGCTTAATCAAGATAAGTATGAAAAGTTTTTCTCAAAAATTGAGTAGCACATGATTTTTCTCAAAACATGTTTACCAAAGAGTTTTTACTCTCTAGTAATCAATTACCAAATTGTTGTAATCGATTACCAGTAGCAAAATTGTTTTTGAAAAAGTTTTCAAATTGAATTTACAACGTTCCAATTAATTTCAAAAGCTGTAATCGATTACAATGTTTTGGTAATCGATTACCAGTGCCTTTGAATGTTGAAATTCTAATTCAAATGTGAAGAGTCACATCCTTTCACATAAAAGCTTTGTGTAATCGATTACACTGATTTGGTAATCGATTACCAGTGATTGTTTCTGAATAAAATCAAAAGATGTAACTCTTCAAATAGTTTTTGACTTTTACAAACTGGTTTTAAGTTTTTCTAAAAGTCATAACTCTTCTAATGGTTGTCTTGACCAGACATGAAGAGTCTATAAAATCAAGGCTTTGTTTTGCATTTCAATAATTCATTCAATCAATCTTTTACAAGCCTTGAATCTCTTTGAACTTCTTCTTCTTCTTTGTACCAAAAGCTTTCTAAAGTTTTCTGGTTTTCTAAACCTTGATAACTTGTGCTATTCATCTTTTCATTCTCTTCTCCCTCCGCCAAAAAAGAATTCGCCAAGGACTAACCGCCTGAATTCTTTTTGTGTCTCTCTTCTCTCTTTTCCAAAAGAACGAAGGACTAACCGCCTGAATTCTTTTGTGTCTCCCTTCTCCTTTGTCAAAGAATCAAAATGACACAGTCTGAGAATTCTTTTGATTCTTCCCTTTCCCTTATACAAAAGTGTTCAAAGGACTAACCGCCTGAGAATTCTTTTGTATCCCCATTCACAAAGTATCAAAGGTTTAACAGCCTGAGATCTTTGTCATAACACATTGGAGGGTACATCCTTTGTGGTACAAGTAGAGGGTACATCTACTTGGGTTTGACTGAGAACAAGAGAGGGTACATCTCTTGTGGATCAGTTCTAGTGTAGGGTACATCCACTAGGTTCAAAGAGAACAAGGGAGGGTACATCCCTTGTGGATCTTTGCTTGTAAAAGGATTTTTACAAGGTTGAAAGAAATCTCAAGGACCGCAGGTCGCTTGGGGACTGGATGTAGGCACGGGTTGTTGCCGAACCAGTATAAAAACTCTTGTGTGTTTGTCTTATTCTTCCCTACTCTTTTAATTTCCGCTGTGCATTTAATTTCCATTTTTACTTTCTGTTAAGTTTCTCTTCTACTCCTTATTCTCTTAACAACATAGTAAAAGCCTTAGAAGAGTAGTTTTTTAATTAGTAAAGGTTTGGGAATAATTAATTCAACCCCCCTTCTTAATTATTCTGAGGCCACTCGATCCAACAACGGTTAGTTCTTTGAATTCAGTGTTTGGGCAAAGAATTCTTAGACGGTTAGTTCTTTGAATTCTTTTGGCAAGAGGGAGAAGGAAAGAATCAAAAGAATTCTCAAACGGTTAGTTCTTTGAATTCTTTTTGGCAAGAGGGAGAAGGAATGAAGAAGAAGAATAGCACAAGTTTGTGGCCAATGAACTTTTCTTGAATAAAGAAACTATTGAACAAAAACTCTAAGAAGAATGCTTTGAATGAATGAAAGAAATGTCTCTTTGAAATTTGTGCCATGGTCACATATTTATAGTCATTTGATGACTCAAGTTAAAGTTTGTGACTCTTGGCCATTTCTTTAAAACTAGTCACTTTAAAAGTTGTGACTCTCTTGAAAACTAGTCACTTTAAAAGTTGTGACTCTTAAAAAATCATCAGAAACTAGTCACTTTAAGAATTGTGACTTTTGGTAATTTATTTTTCAAAATAAGTCACTGGTAATCGATTACCATCATAGTATAATCGATTACACATCAACAGATGTGACTTTCCTATAACACAAAGATTCAAACTCTCTATTAAGAGATATGACTTAAGTGCTTATGTTATAGGAACACTCAAATATTCATAAAAGAACTCACAACTTGCAACATTTGAATCACACGAGAGACTAACTTTATTGTTTCCAATTGAACAAAAATAACGGAATTTGTCAAAATTAGAAATAAAATTTGGTTTAATAAATAGTTCAATATAGGTCTCAACCAAATTTAAATGAAATTGATTTTTTTTAAAGCAACATAAAAGTTCTCATGGCTTCAATTGCAACTTTATGTCATCGCCCACATAGAAGAATCTTTCATTATCACTTGGCGGATGACTCCATAGGTAGCATCATATAGACATGCTTATGTAAGTAGTAGAACCAAAATCTACCCACTAACGTTTTTCGGTACAAAACTAAATTAACTTTAAAACTAACAAAAATGAGAAGTTTACCATTCTTCACACACTAAATAGTGTAAATGGGACTTCCTTTTTTTTTTTTATATGTCTCATCCTACAAAAGCAACAAGTAAATTTGTTATCTTGTTCTCTTGTTTATTCTCTAGAAAAAAATTATGCAATATCCTTAACTCTCAAATGACTCCTTTCAAACTCTAAATTTTATATATGTAGGTTTGAGATTCAAATAATATGAGTATTTTAAACTGTAGTAGTAGCAACAACAACAATTAAAGAAGAGAAAATAAACATACAATGCAAAAATAATCTTTAAGGTAAATTTCAAGACCCAAACAAGATACCTAGAGCACCATTAATCCTCAATCTTTGGATTGAAAAGACTAACTGCAAGTGGTACTCTCAACGCATTGATTTGTGATAAGTCCTATCAAACAAATATTGTCTTTGGACACTCCATTGCTCACATGAAAAACTTATATGATGATTACTTTGGTCAAATAATGATTGTCTTTGGAAATTTCATTATTCACATGGAAGATCACACTTCTTATAATCACCACATGTTTAGCATTGCAAACATGTAATTATTCTGTCAAATTGTGTCTTCCTTTGGGCTGAGCACAATTCTTATGAATAATTTCATGTAACATTTATGTAAATTCAATCAAATCAACTTATGCAATAGAGGTTACTTTGGCAACATGTTGTTTCAATCAATTTAACAAAAAATATAAGACAATTAATATAATAAATGAGAGGTGTTAAAATTACACAACTTTCACATATAATTTAGTTATATACAAATATATATAACAAAACATGAAAATATTTTACATAACAGACCCATCACAAGATACCTAGCACAACATTAATTTCAAGAGAAATTAATTTGTTCTTGATACTCTCAACGCAATGATCAAATATTGACAATAAATTCTATCAAATAATAGTCTTTCTTTGGACCGATTATTATTCACATGAAGACGACTTATAATTGTAACACATGTATCATCACATGTACAAACTATTATTTGGCCAAATTGCGTCTTCCTTTGGACCGAACACAGTTCACATAAATAATTTTATACAAAAATCTATGTAATTTTAATCAAATCAATTTTCACAATATGGATTACTTTGACAATATATCATGTCAATCAATTTAATTAACAAAAATCATTAGATAAGCAATAAATGGGAAGGACTTGTTACTGCTAACTTAACTTCAAAGCTAATAAGAGCAAGAGATTTACCTTTCTTTACACGCCATGCAGCGTACCTTATACAGTTTTTCTTCATATGTCCCTATAGAAGTAGCAAGTGAATTCTTCATCTTTCTTTTGTTGAGAGCACCCTTAGTTTTTCTCTTATCGTGAGATGTCAAACTTAAATGAGCACTTTCAAATCTGTCTTTTTGTAGCCTTTCTTCCTCTTGCACACAATAAGATATAAGCTCATTAATGGACCATTCGTCCTTCTCAGTATTATAGCTCACTTTGAATTGCCCAGAGTGAAGGAAGTGAGATCAAAACTAAATGCACGAGCAGGTCTTCACCAAGCTCTAGCTTAAGTGCTTTTAGTTTTGATGTCAAGTTAGACATTTTCATTATGTACTCCCTTATATAATTCCTCCTTTTTTTTAACTAAATAAATAAAAACAAAAATTGCATGCGCAAAAAAATTCCTCTTATATATATATATATATATATATATATTGTCAAGCTCATGAAAGTGGATGTTTAGGAATAGAGAGTCAAGAATGTTTTTGTCCATCAGACTCACTATTTTATTTGGGTAACAATTGAAATAATTTGGACCTTGTCCTAGACTTGTTTCTACTGTTCCTATTAGGGAATCTTCAAATTTGTTATGCCTAATGCCTCTAAGGCACATTAACACCGCAACATCTTTGTCCATATCAATTAAGGGCTTGATGGCTACTTGTACACATCCTATGTGTAGGTATTTGTATTTTTGACTGTGTTCGTAAATTGAAATTTTGGAAAGTAAATGAAATTCTTCCCCTATATCTTGTCCTAGAGGAATGTTATTTTCTACAGTTTTGATTATGTAATCAAAATTATGTTTGTCTTTAATTGTCTCAGGAACATACAATGTGTCCTGAGGGATTTCTGGAATACTCCAGTCATCCATATTTTGGTTTATTTCTTCGAATCAGACCTCCTCACCGAAGAGATTGTGTTTTGGGGTGACCTCGTGGGTCTGGTTTTCTTGCTCATTGAGCAAATTGATGTTTCAGGGAGAAGTGTTTGAGGATGATGATGATGAGTTGGATCTAAAGGAAATGCGTGAAAATGAACGTAAGAGATGGGATATGGTAGATTCATCCTCTAGTATCTTTGCCATCATATGGTTCCATAGAAATGTTTCCATAAGGTTATATGTTACTAAATTTCTTGGATCTGAAAAAATAAAAAAAATTAACTCTTTTTTTTTTAAAATGAACAAATTAGTTTGAACATTACTCCTATAGCCATCAGTATATTATGTCTTAATATTTTATTTGAACAATACACCTTAGCCTTACTGCCCTTTCTCATCCACGGAACTTACTACTACAATATCATTCACCTAAAATATCAGACCGTTGTAATTCCAGAAATACTATTCAAACACATACTGTTCAAATTAAGAGTATTGTACATGAATGAAAACAGTTACTGTACATAAATTCAGATCCAAGAAATCAGTTAACATATGCCCTTACGGACAATATTCCTACTTCCCCGTCAGGCTTTTATACCAGAGATCAGCGGAAAATGAACAGCGGACAGAAAGGAAGTAAGAATGCAGTATGTATGAAACAAAATTAAGAATGAAGTATACGAGAATGAAAGAGTTAAGTAAACTAAATTAAAACATTAAAACCAAAAAGAAATAGAAGCAGCGGCAGAGCCGCACAGGATCGGTCAGGAGGGAGAAGAGAGATGAATAAAAACTTTCAATTTATTGATTTCAAAAGAGAAGCTTACAAAGATGTGTTTTCTCCGCAGAGCTTCTCCCTCTAAATGGCTATCTAACTATCTCAAAGGGTGCCTCACAATATGATCAAGGACTCCTTTTATCACCGATAGAAAGACTGTTTGTTACAGAACCGATTATGCAACCAAAACTATTTCTACTGTACAAGTGAATTACAAATTAATCATCATTTAATGAGATACCAAAACAATCATCCTCGTTTTGGTAAAATGGGTCATCTTCTTCTGATGAATTTGTTTCTTCCTTCTTCGAGAAAGAGCCTTTTTCTTCTTGTTGCAGAAGTTGAAGTACTTCTTTAAGATTTTGAGCCAGGCTTTCTTTTGATTTTGAGTCGGCTAAGAATGCAGCGAGTTGGGACTTCTGGTTAAGGAATAAAGAAGTCTCTAGATCAGTTGTTTTGAAGAGTTCTAGATGAGCTTTTAACCAAAGCTTGACCTGTTCTGGATCGACCTTGGATGTATCAAACTGTGTCCACCACTTAACAAAGGCATGTCTCTGAAGTGATGGGAATTGCTTAGTTCCTTCAGTTTTACTGTATCAATATTGCCAGGAAAAAAATCCATGGTAGAGCAAAACTGGAAAAATATTTGTGATCCATTGGGATTCGAGATTCCTGGGAATTATATTGTTTCTTAAATTGAGCATATCCTTGTTGAATCTGCTTCGAGAAAATCTCTGGTATTGGGCTAAAGAAGTCCCATCATTAAAAAAACCAATTTGGAAAAACCATAACTATTACAACCACAAACACCACCCACCAAACAAACTAATAGTTATGGTCCTAACAGTTGAAAATTTGTTTTTATAAATATAACTATTAGTTTGTTTGGTGGGTGGTGTTTGTGGTTATGATAGGGTTTGTTTCCCTTTAGAATCGACAATCGTTTTGGAATTTTTGGAGTCTTGAATAATGTTTTGTAGACTTGTTTCAGAATCATCATCAGACTCTGAGGCCATGTCTGCCCAAGTCTTTTTGGTCAATTGTGGAAGTTTGGCCAGACCCATTTCTTGAAGGGCCTGAAGTGTTTGTATTGACCATGCATAGTCGACTGCTATTTGCTTTCCAGTTGCGGGTTTGGGGGATTCCTGAGTAGATGAATTAGGTTTGATGGTGACTATTTGGATCGATGACCCTTCAATTTTGGATTTCTGGGTGAATGACCCAGTCTGGGTCGGTGACCCAGAAGATGTTGATGAACTTTTCTTGATAGGTGACTCTGGTAGAGCCAACTTGAAGCTTTTCCCTGAACTCCTGTCTCCCCTCAGGGAGGTCCCTGTTGCCTTAGGTGGCATTACCGTTTTTCTGTAAAAATTCACGGGTGAGATAGTTAGGTAGAGAATTTGAGGTGCCCTTGATGTATTCTATGTTGAAATAAAAAACACTTAAAATTGCTTGCCATCTAGCAAAAATTTGTTTAGAGGCAAGGTTTTTAACATCCTTTTGTAAAATATTTTTTGTTGATTTACAATCAACTCGTATTAAAAAATTTTGATTTAGTAAGTTAGATTGGAATTTGGAAATGCACAAAACAATTGCTAAAACTTCTTTTTTAACAATTGAATATTTTAATTGTGCATGATTCCAATGTTTGATGTGTATGCAATGACATGCTCTTGGTTAAGGACTCTTTGTTTGAGTATGCCACCATAACCTATATCAAATGCATCTGTTTCGACAATTTTGAATGCCTGTGGAATTGGGAGATACATACATTTTATGGACTGGACTTTTAATTTGATATCTTTGACGATTTATGTATGGATGTCAGACCATAGAGGTGGATTTTTCTTCAACCTATCATGTAATGGTTTGACAATATTATTTAAGTAGGGAACAAATTCTCCTAAATAATTTATACAACCAAGAAATCGTTGTAACTGGGTTTTGCCTTGGATTTGGTTGGGGAATTTGGTGGCAAATTCTATTGACTGGTCAATTGGAATAATTGTTCCCTGATATATATTGTGACCAAGGAATCTGATTTTTGTTTGGTAAAGATTAATTTTTGATTTGGAGCTGCCAAACCATTTTGTTTAATGACATGGATAAAAGTCTGCAAAATGTTTGAAATGTTGGTCAATATTTTGAGAAAAAAATTAAGACATCATCTATGTAGACAATGACGAATTTTGAATAAGGATTGAAAATATCATTCATAACTTTTTGAAATTCTAAAGGGGCATTCTTCAATCCGAATGGTATAACATTCCATTCATATTGCCCAAAAGATATTGTGAAGGCAGTTTTGTACCTATCAGATTCTTGAATCTGAATTTTCTAGAATCCAGATTTCATGTCAAATTTGGAAAATATTTTTTCAGAATTTAATCTATTGAGTAAATCTTTTTTATTTGGAATAGGATACCTAATCCATTGCAAGGAATGGTTTAGTGGTTTGTAATTTATAACTAAACGAGGTGTACCCCATTCAAGTTTCGCTTGTTTGTTGACATAAAAAGCAACAGAAGACCATGGGCTTTTGCTTTTTCTAATTAGACCTTTATCAAGTAAATCTTGAATTTCCTTTTGACAGTATTGAAGAAGTTCTTCATTCATCTGAATTGGTCTGGCTTTTGTGGGAATTTATTTTTCCCTAAAGTCTTTCTCATAGGGGAGATCGACAATATGTTTTTTCTTGTTCAAAAATGCACGTGGCAAGTCCGAACAAATGGTTGATTGGATATGTTGTAATAAAGATTGGATTTTCTCCTTAATTTGAGGTTTTTCTAATTGTATTTGAATGCTATTAAAAGATACTTCTTCTTTTAAGAAGTTGATTTGGTTGATTTTCTTTTCTATGAAATTTATGTTTCTCAAAATTGGTTTAGTAGAAAAATTAACGTAATTATTCTTCCTAAATGAGTTGTAGTTATTCCTTCCTTAGATATCTGAAGGGGAAACAGGGCTCTAATGAAGGGAGTTCCTAAGATTACTTCGTTCTTAAGGTTTTTTACCAGAAGAAAGTTTATATTAATCCTAAGGCCTTGATTCTCAATAATTGCGCTAGATAAGTTATAGTTAATCTTTAATTTTGAGCCATTAGCTGTGCTCAATTTTTCTGAAGTTTTCTCAAAGAATTTTGTAGGAACTAATCCTTCCAAAATACAATTTGAATCAGCCCCTGTATCAAATAGGGCCATTGTATCCAAGACGAAATCATTAATAATGATTCTAATGTTTATGTAAAATTTTTGGATTTTAATCTTGTTGATTAATCCTATAAACATTTCATGAGTGCTCGGAGGAAACAATCATTGATATCTTAGTGGCAGGATTTTCCGACCAATTAAAAGGATGGTGGGATAACTATCTCACTAATGATGAAAAGTAAAAAATTTATAGCGCAGTCAAAATGGATCTCAACGGAAAAGTCATTACTAATGACGATAATAAAAAGATTCATGACGCTGTTAATACACTTATTTTTACAATAGCCCAACACTATATTGGCGATCCAACCCTTTGGAAAGATAGATCTGCCGAATTATTATCAAATCTTAAGTGTAGAATTTTAGCAGATTTGAGGTGGTATATGGATACCTTCCTAACTAGAGTTTACACCAGAGAAGATGGTCAACAACCTTTCTGGAAAGAAAAATTTCTAGCCGGCCTTCAAAGATTATTAGGAGATAAGGTTAGAGATAAAATCTGTAGCCAATCTGTCAATGGAGAAATTCCATATGAGAGTTTAAGTTATGGTCAATTAATTTCTTATGTCCATAAAGTAGCCTTAAAAATCTATATAGACGATAAAATAGAAAGACAATTAGCCAAAGAGAAGGCCCAAACAAAGAGAGATTTAGGATCTTTCTGTGAACAATTTGGACTACCAGCCTATCTAAAACAAAAGAAAAAACAAAACCTTAGGAAAGAATCCCATGAATATACAACTTTTAATAAAAAGAGATTTCCAAGAAGGAGATACTCGCATAAACCTTCAACCAGCAAAGAAACGGATACTCCTAAACCAAAATTAAAACCCAAAACAACATGTTATAAATGTGGAAAACAAGGCCACATTAGCAAATATTATAGGTTAAAGAGAAAATTAAGAAATCTTAACCTAGAACCAGCCATCGAATAGCAGATTAATAATTTGCTTGTAGAAACCTCAGAAGAAGAAACAAAAACTTCATCTTCCTCATTCTCTAAAGAGAACCTCAATATAATTCAGCAAGATGACCAACCATCGTCTATGGACGATGATGAACGGCAAATCAATACTTTAACAAGAGAACAAGATCTCTTATTCGAGGCAATCAATTCTATACCATATCCCTAGGAAAAGAAGGTTTTTCTGGAAAAATTAAAGAAGACTCTCGAAACCAAACCTAGGCTAAAAGATTTTATTACAAATAATAAATTTGATGTTAGTAACACATTCAAAATATTAGAAAACACTTCAGCAAAACCAACCAAAATCAAAGATCTCCAAACGGAGATTAATAATTTGAAAAAAGAAGTTAAGGAACTTCGTCAACAACAAGAAATCCATGAGATCATCCTATCTCAACTTGAAGAAAACAATGATCCTGAGAGTATAGAGAAGGATGTGGAAAATGAAATCCTGGATATATATATATATATATATATATATATGAAGAGAAGCCATTGACAAAACAAAATAATGATGCAAAAAAAAAAAATACACTCGAATTTAAATCAAATATCCAATATGGCAATATCTGAATTTACCAACAATTAATATGTGTTGTTCCAAAAAAGATTGGGTTCATATAACCAAAGCAATCCCGGTATAATTAGAATCACATAACGTTAAATTCCAATAATCTAACAGTAATGGTGGCTCTGATACCACTTGTTTAAATCTTAAGGGATCTTTATAAAATACTAATAATCGGCAGAAACACATTAATATTAAAAATAATATTAAAGATAATTTTAAATAATATAAATTTATTAAGAAATTGATTTTAATCGTGATGTAAGCTCCATTGGAGCTTATAGGCCTAGGATCTTCTTCATCAATGAATTCCTTTGCTTCTTGGAAGATGAATGACAGCAAAATGGAGAAGGACGAGAGAGAGGAGACGCCACTTCAAGAAGAAGATGAGTCTAGAAGAAACTCACCACCATAGGAGGCCATGGATAAGAGCTTGGAGGAAGAATGAGATGAATGAAGGGAGACGAAGAGAAGAGCATGAAATTTTATGCTCTAAGAGAGCTCTAAAATCTGAAGTTTAATTTCCAAATGATCAAAGTTGAAAAAAATGCACACACAAGGCCTCTATTTATAGCATAAGTGTCACACAAAATTGGAGGGAAATTTGAATTTCTATTCAAATTTCACTTGAATTTGAAATTGAATTTGTGGAGCCAAATTTTGGAGCCAAAATTTCACTAATTATGATTAGTGAATTTTAGCTATGGTTCAGCCCACTAATTCAAGATCAAGTCCAAGATTCTCCACTAAGTATGCTTAGGTGGCATGAGGCATGTAAAGCAAGAAGAACATGCACAAAGTGTGACTATATGGTGTGGCAACGAGATGTAGCAAGAAAATGCTCACCTCCCCCTCTAAAATTTAATTGGATTGGGCTTCTCCCAATTCAATTAAATTTATTTTCCAACACACACATCAAATATTCACTTAATTCGTGTGAAATTACAAAACTACCGCTAATACAAAAGCTAGTTTAGGTGCCCTAAAATACAAGGGCTGCAAAATCCTACATTTATAGGGTATCTTACCTACATTATGGAGCCCTAAATACAAGGCCCAAAAAATAATGAAACCTTAATCTAATATGTACAGAGATAAGTGGGCTCATACTTAGCCCATGGGCCCGAAATCTACCCTAAGGCTCATGAGAACCCTAAGGCCTTCTCTTGCATCTTTGGCCCAATCTTCTTAGAGCCTTCTATCTAATGCCCTTGAGGAGTAGGATTGCATCATTACCTCCCCCTTTAAAAGGATTTGACCTCAAATCCCGAGGTTCTTGAAACTCTGGGCTTTTTTCCTCAACACCTGTAAAAAGAACAAAAACATATGTATTAGTGGTGTTTGGTATGTTGAAGTAAGGTAAGGTCTGAAAACCCATTTCCTAGGCATCTTCCCATGTAGGAACATGGTTCCTCACCAACTCAATGAGTGGTGCTACATGTATAGAAAAAATATGGGACAAACCTTTTGTAAAAGTTTGTTAAGTCATGGATGCCCCAAATCTTTCTTATACTTGGTGGAGTGGGCCACTCAAGAATGACCTTTATTCTCTTAGGGTTCATGGGAACCCCTTTATCACTATTTAAAAAATTAAGAAAAGTAATACAATAAAACATACCTTTTTTTGTATTTTCATGTTGATTATTCCTATCAAAAAGTATGACAAACCTAAGGTGTCCCATATGAGTACCTAAGTTTGTATTGAAACTAAAAATAAAAACAAACCTACCAAATGATTCCCTATGTACACAAATCATGAAGATGTTGGGTGCACGAGTGATTTTACAAAAGAGGGTTGCACCACTCAAAACATTCATCATACCACCTATTTTAGGGATGTGGTGCCTAATAATACCTATTTTGGGCACCAACAAAGCACAAGGATTTAAGCTCTTGCGAACCAAATCCTCATCCAACAACTCCTTTACTTGAGGAATAAACTCAAGCCCAAGAGGTGTGGCAATGCTAACAAGTGTCTTTTTACAAAGGAGAAAATGTGGAGGTTGTCTAAGAGGGGAAATTTCTTTAATATTTGTCTTTATTTCAAAATACCTTTCCTTCTTAACTAAGCTCTTGGAGGAGACACTTACCTCCTTACACTCCTCCTTAAACATTAAAGGTTGTCCTTCTTCTTGGGGGTAGATTTCTTCACTAGATTCTTCCCCTTTTGCTTCTTCACTTTCACTAGAGGAAGGTGAAGTAGTAGCCTCATCTTGGCTACTATAAATGTCTTGGCTCCTCATAATCATGGTTTTCTTGGTGGGGCATTGAGAAGTAATGTGTCCTCTTCCAAGACATTTAAAGCACTTTATAGAGCTAGTCTTTTCTTGCATACTAGCCTTAGGGGGTTGCTTTTCTATTGTCTTCCCCTTATCATCATTGGGCTTAGAAGGTGTTGCCCCTAAGATGCCTAGACCTTGGTCTTTCTTTGGATAAGAATGAGAGCCATAAGATTTTAAAGTTGACTTTCTTTTAAGTTTTTGCTCTACCCTTATTTCCCAATCTAAGTAAGCCTCTACATTGTCCTTCCCATGGAAGTCTAGGAGGTTAATGTTAGCCTCTTGAGGCTTTCTTTCATTTTCTCTCCTATGGGAGTGAGGTCTAAGATGTGACTTATGTCTTCCTTCATAATAGTCACGAAGTTCTTCACTTAGGCTCTTACAAGAGTTATCACTATTGTATGAGGCATGTTTTTCTCTTTTCATTTCTTTCATTATTTTTCTTCTTTCTTCCTCTCATTTTCTCTCTTTCATTTTGACTTATTTCTTCCACTCTTTTTTTTACCTTTTTCTTTTCTCTCTTATTTTTCTTTCCACAACTTAAGGGATCTCAACTAATCTAATATTTTATACAAGGGGTCCTTAGGAATAGAACCCTCACCATTAACACTAGATGAAGAATGAAGACACATGTTGGTTCCTAAGTTATGATTCTTTCTTGTTGGGGGTTTGAAAAGAAAAGGTAAAAGAAACTATGGTTGAAACTAGCCAAAATAAACACTAAAAGAGGTGTGAAAGATAAGGTAAAAACTAATTGGTAAAAGGTAAGCTATCTAGGCGGTTTGACAATGGAAGGTAAAGGAAATAAGCTATGAAAGTAAGCAAGAAATGTAAACTAGGTGAATCCTAAGAGTGTTTGGATGACCACATTTAAGGTTCCTAACAAAACACTCATAATCCTAAGGGAAAATTGCCTAAAATTATTACACAAAAATGGAACTAGGGTGACCTATTGGAGGCTCCCAACTTACTTCCAATGAAAGGCTTTTTTGTTACAAAATTTGAAAGCAATGAAAGTAAGTAAATTGTCAATTACAAAAAGGTCCTCAATTTTGGTGGTTGTTCTCTCTTTGGTGATTCACTCAATTTGGACTGATTCTTAGTCCAATAACTCTTAAGGTGGTTTTCCCCTTGCTTCTTGACTTAAATTCTTCAAGGGATGACACCCATCCTCCTTTCCAATTCCCTATATGACAACTCACAAACAAGGAGACAAAGAGACAAGCAATAACCAAAGACCAATAAAATGAAATGAAACCTAAACCAATAGAGTTTTAACAAGACAAATTTTCAAGTATTATTCAACAATTAAAGCAATGAAAAGCACATAAAAGCAAGCTAGGACTCAAAGAGAAACTTAGAATGGCTCTAGAGTAGAGTAAAAAAAATTATAAAAAAAAGACTCAAGAAACCTCTAGTTTTGGAACTTGTATTCACAGTAATTTTCAATTGAAATTTCAGAACTAGGATTGGTATAAAATAGGCACCAATTATAGAACAAATTTGGAGCCAAAACAACAAGCACACTTCCCTTTCACTTTTTTTTTCCTGGACACTGATTTTTCTACCAACTTGTGTGGTTTTTCTTATTTTTTTCCTTTAATCCAAATCACTTGGTTCTTTTTTCATAATTTTGGTCCAGATATCTAGAAAATTCAGTAAAAATTTCAGCTCAAAACACGTAGTGACCAATTCTCAGTAATTTATACAAGTTTGTATGTTCAAGCTGCCAAAAGCAGCGATTTCAACCTAGAAATCAAGAGTAGTGTTTATGTTGCTTAAGGCCTGGATAGTTACAATTTGTGTTTGCTTATGCTCAATTATCTTGAATAACACAATTCAAGAGAGCTTAAGACTTATTTTGATTCACAAATCTAGCCACAACTCAACACCACAACTCAACTTCATCATAAGCATCATGTAGGAAACTTAGAAAAAAAAAGTTCAACAACAAGACTACTTCTAGGAATTGATTTAGAACATGTTATGAACTAAATAACATGCATGAATTAGACTCAAAATTCAAAAGATAGGCTAAGAATGACAAGAATACATGAACAAATGTATCTAGAATTCAATCAACAAAATAAAAATTCAACACAAACTTAGAACATAATGTGACAATTACTATGACTAAACATGACTTTAAGACAACATGGATTAAGTGATTTACACTTAGATTTTTGTGGTTTTTTTTTCTAATCAATATTTTGGAAGAAAATTTAGATCTAAGGTTCAGCACAAGAATATTATGAATGAAAAATGATAGAATCTAAAATCAACACAAAAACATGATTGAAGAGTAGATCTACAAAATTTGAACCATAGAAATGCAAGAACAAGTGTAGATCTAAGATTTAATTGGTTTATTTTTTTTAATCTACTCTAAACAGCACCAAACCACAAGACAATGGAGGATATACATGGAGAATAAGATAAAGAACAAGGAATTAAAGAGAATTCACCGAACAAAAAGATAGAGGAAGCAAAAGAACATCACCTAGATGAAGATGCTCTTGATACCACATGATGTAAGCTCCATTGGAGCTTGTAGGCCTAGGATCTTCTTCATCAATGGATTCCTTTGCTTCTTGGAAGATGAATGGCAGCAGAATGGAGAAGGAAGAGAGAGAAGAGATGCCACTTCAAGGAGAATATGAGTCTAGAAGAAGCTCACCACCATAGGAGGCCATGGATAAGAGCTTGGTGGAAGAAGGAGATGAATGAAGGGAGAGGAAGAGAAGAGCACGAAATTTTGTGCTCTAAGAGAGCTCTGAAATCTGAAGTTTAATTTTCAAATGATCAAAGTTGAAAAAAATGCACACAAGGCCTCTATTTATAGCCTAAGTGTCACACAAAATTGGAGGGAAATTTGAATTTCTATTCAAATTTCACTTGAATTTGAAATTGAATTTGTGGAACCAAATTTTGGAGCCAAAATTTCACTAATTATGATTAGTGAATTTTAGCTATGGTTCAGCCCACTAATTCAAGATCAAGTCCAAGATTCTCCATTAAGTATGCTTAGGTGGCATGAGGCATGTAAAGCATGAAGAACATGCACAAAGTGTGACTATATGATGTGGCAATAGGGTGTAGCAAGCAAATGCTCACCTCCCCCTCTAAAATTTAATTGGATTGGGCTTCTCCGAATTCAATTAAATTTATTTTCCAACACACACATCAAATATTCACTTAATGCATGTGAAATTACAAAACTACCGCTAATACAAAAACTAGTCTAGGTGCCCTAAAATACAAGGGCTGAAAAATCCTACATTCTAGGGTACCTTACCTACATTATGGAGCCCTAAATACAAGCCCCAAAAAATAATGAAACCTTAATCTAATATGTACAAAGATAAGTGGGCTCGTACTTAACCCATGGGCCCAAAATCTACCCTCAGGCTCATGGGAACCCTAAGGCCTTCTCTTGCATCTCTGACCCAATCTTCTTGGAGTCTTCTATCCAATGCCCTTATGGAGTAGGATTGCATCAAACCGTCTAAGTAAAATCACCAATTCTTTACCATTCTTTTAATTATAAAATAAAAAAAACAAATGAGACTATAACTAACAAAGGAGGAGGATTTGCTAGAACAAAGATTTAAATTGTTTAGTTCCACCAAAAATAGTTATAAACATAAATATTTAACAAAATAATTATTTTATCATGGTAATTTCTATAAAATAAAGGCTAAAATATAATTTTTATTACTCTATTTTTTTAAATCTGCAATTTTGGTCTTTTTATTTTATAATTGAGACATTTCATCCTCACTTTTAAAAAGTTCACGATTTTAGTCTTTCATTTTTTATGTAGACATTTCGTCTCATACTTTTAAAAAATTCACAATTTTAATTATAATGATCAATTTCAAACGTTAATTTATGTACACTGTAAACGTTGACTAACACATATATGTTCATTATCCACATTACAAATGTTTGTTTTAATTATTTAATTACTAATAAGCTTAATTTATTAAAAAACAAAATTAAAAAATACACAATCTGAAGTCGACCTAGTAGTATTTACTTAGTGAATAGAATATAGTAAAATAATAATACGAATTTATAAATATTGGATTTAACCAATACCAATGGAATACATTAATTTAAAATTTGAGTCTGAAAGTCATTCTAATCATGACACCAAATTCATTTTATCCATAAGGTAATTCTTGATCAAATCACATTAAGCAATTTAACAATACTAAAATTTATGTTTTTTATATTAAATTACATGAAATTTTAACTAATCCCGTGTATGAAATACCTATTATGAAAGAGGAATAAATAAAATAGAATTTTTGTTCACATCTTGGTACTACTTGTTTTTGTGGATTTGAAATGTAACCGACAAGTGCATTGGATCGTCAAGTAAATAATTAAAATGGTGTGAACCGAGTATCGAACACCGGTAACTTGTTTTACTTGGTAAAGCATCATTCAGTAAATAGGAATTTGTGTAAAGAATTAATTATCATGAAGTAAAAACAGAAGTAATTCTATTCTAATTAAATGCAGTAATTGTGAGCAAGTGAGTGTGGAAATAGATATGTAAAAGCGTTGGGTCCTTCTACTGAGATACTTGATGCAATTAGGGTTTTTCTCTATTTGAAATTATTTCTGTGTTCTATGCTAAAGGCACAAATACCAAACACCGATGTCTCGCGTGTTTGGCCTAATTCAAATTAAACTTCGTTCTCAGATGTCTCTTGTTGAACTTAGCCTAACCGAAAATCATTACAATTACAGCATAATAAAAACTAAATTACCGCACTCCATGTCTGGCAGTTCGATAACCTAGTCCTGCTCTATGTAGTTCTAAGGATGCAGTACATTTTCCAATGATAAAGCTCCTAACCTTACACACAAATGGGTGATCAAGCCACAAGCATGCATAACATAAGCACAAATAGAAACATTGAACACATAAAAACAACTTCAAATAGATATTAATAATATTTACATCAAGTACTCAGCAGAATTTCCCAACAAAGGATTTTAGCCCTCAATTACAAGGAAGCACCTTTCAAAAATAGGAGAAGGGTTTTAGAGAAAATACCAGATTACAAAGCAGTGGGGATGTCTCATCCACCTCTAGGAACCTAGAAATCACTCCTAAACCTAAAATCTACCTAAAAGTTAGGGCCCTTTTCTTCCTTGCTAAGCTTTTCCTCTGTTCTTTGTTCTGCACAAAGCTCATGTAGTCTATTCAGACCTCTTTTTCCTTCTCTGCAATTCAGGCTTAAAAAGTGCTTTCTATCTACGAAGGCACGCTTAGCGTGAGTAAGTGAAATTTCGCTTAGCGCCACTCTCGCGCTAAGTGCCGAAGAGACAATCTTCTCGCTAAGTGAGCTGATGACGCATTGAGTGCGTGATGATATGGCAGATTCTCTTCAATATTCTTCTCACTCGCTAAGCGGCTGATATCTCTGATCGAGGCCGTACCTGAATCAAATAAATATTAAAATGCAGTAACTAGGAAGTGATCCTAGGTCGTTTCCCAACGAGCAATGATACACCAAATGCTCATAACAAATAGTAGGAAAATGGTAACGAATGGGGGGGGGGGGGGGAGGTTGTTTGCTTTTGTAAATTAAACAGCGAATAAATGTGAATTAGAACACGTTGCTTCCCCTTGATTCACAAGTAAGTCTCTTATCCTAGATTACAAGAATTTATCCTTTATCAGTTCAACCACTTAATCCAACCCTAAATTAAATTACTAAGCGAAATTTAACATAAGGCATTCATTATGTGATTAAGCAACACATACACCAATTACTCATAAACGATCATTAAGCATGAACGTAAATTAAGCAC
Source organism: Glycine max (assembly GCF_000004515.6). NCBI lineage: Eukaryota > Viridiplantae > Streptophyta > Magnoliopsida > Fabales > Fabaceae > Glycine > Glycine max. The sequence goes on from NC_038245.2 coordinate 31,412,786, forward strand.
AGAGACAATTAATCAAGCACTAAGCATGCATGAATTAATAGCAACAAATTCAGAGTAATTAGTGAAGATGAAAAATTGAATAGAATTTAACAGTAATAATAGAACCTCAAGGAGAACTGTGCTTGATCCTCAAGAGAAAACAGCGCTGGGGACTTAGCCTTCCATTAATCAATAGAGAATGAAATTATAGATTGAAGAACGAAATTTTATTGCTAAAATGAAAAGTCAAACTGGAATTGCAAAAACAAAAAATAAAGGAGAAAGAGAAGAGAGAGAGGGCCTAAACTAGAACCTTGGTGCTGTTATATAGTTTTTCAGCCCCAAAGCTTACAAATCTATTTTAAATCCAAACCCATAAATAAAATAAAATCAAATATAGATAAGATAAGATAAGATCTAGATGAAATAATATCTAGATGAGATCAAATCTAAATAATATCTAGATAAGATAAGATAAGATCTAATTTTGTAGAATAAAATAGTCTGGCCTCTTCAAGTCCAAGCCCAATTCTGGATTCAAGCCCAATGCTTCATTAATTCCTGAAATTAGATTAAAAACATCAAATTAGCTTAATGGGCCCAAATAATATAACTGCCTAATTAATTTGACAATTAAGACTAATCAGTACTTAAAATGGTGCAAAAAGGGTTAAGAAATAGGAGAAAATAATGGCACATCAGTCTCGCTTAGCGGTTGAGTCTTGCTAAGTGCACGGTCCAGGCTTAGCGAGACAACAACTTTTGCACCTTCAAAATTTTCTCCTTTTTACCTGAAATTGAAGTTAAATTTACATTAAATTCATATGGATGGCTTCTACTGAGAAAATATAAAAACTAAACAAGAAATATTTACAATCCTACAAAAAGAACCATAAATTGGGAAAAATATATGTTGGATCAACTGGCCTCGGAATAATTAAGATGGAGGGGTTGAATTAATTATGAACGTGTCTTGACTAATTAAAAATCTATCATTCTTAATGTTACTAGATTCAATTAGGCTTTTACTACAACGTAAAGAGAGTAAAGTGTTGGATCGAGTGGCCTCAGAATAATTAAGAAGGGAGGGGGGTTGAATTAATTATTCCTAAAACTTTACCAATTAAAAATTACTCTTTTAAGGCTTTTACTTTTGTTGTTAAGAGAATATGGAGTAGAAGAGAAACTTAATAGAAAGTAAAAGCGAAAATTAAATGCACAACGGAAAGTAAAAGAGTAGGGAAGAAGGAAACAAACACACAAGAGTTTTTATACTGGTTCGGAAACAACCCGTGCCTACCTCCAGTCCCCAAGCGACCTACGGTCCTTGAGATTTCTTTCAACCTTGTAAAAATCCTTTTACAAGCAAAGATCCACAAGGGATGTACCCTCCCTTGTTCTCTTTGAAACCCTAGTGGATGTACCCTCCACTAGAACTGATCCACAAGAGATGTACCCTCTCTTGTTCTCAGTCAAACCCAAGTAGATGTACCCTCTACTTGTACCACAAAGGATGTACCCTCCAATGTGTTAAGACAAAGATCTCAGGCGGTTAAACCTTTGATACTTTGTGAATGGGGATACAAAAGAATTCTCAGGTGGTTAAACCTTTGAACGCTTTTGTATTAGGGAATGGGAAGAATCAAAAGAATTCTCAGACTGTGTCGTTTTGAATTCTTTGACAAGGGAGAAGGGAGACACAAAAGAATTCAGGCGGTTAGTCCCTTGTTCTTTTGGAAAAGAGAGAAGAGAGACACAAAAAGAATTCAGGCGGTTAGTCCTTGGCGAATTCTTTTTGGCAAAGGGAGAAGAGAATGAAAAGATGAATAGCACAAGTTTTCAAGGTTTAGAAAACCAGAAAACTTCAGAAAGCTTTTGGTACAAAGAAGAAGAAGAAGAACTTCAAAGAGATTTCAAGGCTTGTAAAGGATTGATTGAAAAGCAAAAGTATTGAAGATTGTTGTTAGAAAGATTTTTTTTTGAAAATGCAAAACAAAGCCTTGCTTTTGTAGACTCTTCATGTCTGGTCAACAAGGTCATTCAGAAGAGTTATAACTTTTAGAAAAACTTAAAACCCATTTGAAAAAGTCAAAACCTTTTTGAAGAGTTACATCTTTAGATTTTTTAGAAACAAACACTGGTAATCGATTACCAAATATGTGTAATCGATTACACAAAGCTTTTGAGTGAAACAATGTGACTCTTCACTTTTAAATTTGAATTTCAATGTTCAAGGACACTGGTAATCGATTACCAAAATATTGTAATCGATTACAGCCTTTTGAAAATATTTGGAACATTGTAAATTCAGTTTCAAAACATTTTCAAACTCATTTTGCTACTGGTAATCGATTACAACAATATGGTAATCGATTACCAGAGAGTAAAAACTCTTTGGTAAAGGTTTTGTCAAAACTCATGTGCTATTCAAAGTTTTGAAAAACATTTTAATACTTATCTTGATTGAGTCCTTTCTTTATTCTTGAATCTTGAGTCTTGAATCTTGATCTTGAATCTTGAATCTTGATTCTTGTTTGTAGGCTTTTTTCTTGAGTCTTGAATTCTTCTTGATTCTTGAACTCTTGACTTGTTCTTGATTCACTTGAGATGTTCTTTGATTCACTTGAGTTGTTCTTTGATCTTTTGAGCTTTTTGTTCATCACCTTTGTCATCATCCTTTGTTGTCATCATTGTTATCATCAAAACACATTTGAATCATTGTTGATTCATCATGAAGCTTTGCTTCCACATAAAGAACCAAAATAGAAACTTAACCAAAAGTAAAAGCGATAATTAAAAGTAGACAGCGGAAATTAAAGAGTTTAGGGAAGAAGAAGACAAATACAAGATTTATATTGGTTCGGCCACAAACCGTGGCTACATCCAGCCCCCAAGCAACCTGCGGTTCTTGAGATTTATTTCAAAGAACTTTTCTTGGAAGAGAAAGTGTTGAACAAAAACTTTTAGAAAGATGAAGAGAAATAAATCAGAAAGATTCTGTAGAAAGATATTGAAAGATTGATTGAAAGATGTTGAGAGATGATGTTGAAAAAAGATTGAAAGATAGATGATTGATCAAATTCATGTCATGGTCACATATTTATAATCTCTTGATGACTCAAGTCAAAGTTTGTGACTTTTGGAAATTTCTTTAAAACTAGTCACTTAAAAAGTGGTGACTTTTGAAAAAATCTTTATAAACAAGTCACTTAAAGAATTGTAACGTTTGGAAATGTATTTTTCGAAATCAGTCACTGGTAATCGATTACAATTAAGGTGTAATCGATTACACATCAACAGATGTGACTCTTCATTTTGAATTTTGAAAATTAAAATGTTTAGAGGCTTTGGTAATCGATTACAAGTGTTGTGTAATCGATTACACCAGTTTAAAATGATTTAAAACTTTTAAACACAAGTTGTAACTCTTGAAATTTGAAATGTTAACGTTTTAAAACACTGGTAATCGATTACTACCTTCTAGTAATCGATTACCAGAGAGTAAAACTCTTTGGTAATAATTTTGTGAAAACTTATTGTGCTACTCAATGTTTTGGAAAACTTTTTTAGTACTTATCTTGATTGAGTCTACCCTTGTTTCTTGAATCTTGATCTTGATTATTCTTGAATCTTGATTCTTGAAACTTGATTCTTGAATCTTTGGATTTTGCTTGACTCTTGATTCTTTGGCATCATCAAAATAACCTTGGAAGATATTGCTTCCATAATATATACATTTTTGAAAACTTTTCTATACAAAAGTTAGTCATAAAAGACGACTAAAAAACTCCTCCAAATTTACAGTTTTGCTTGTCCTCAAGCAAAGAAAGAACAATTCACTTGTCCTTAAGTGACAAACTCACAGTGGTTATTCACAAGGTGTTTGTTCCAAAGAATTCAATCACATAACATGAATGACATACAATGCTTAAATCAACAACTTCTCATAAGACATGCAACTTTTCAAAGATATGAACATGATTATTAAGCATCACAACTGAAATAAGCTAGCAGGAATGATAGGTATCAAGGAAGGATCATCAACCAAAGCCTCATAGTCATTGTTTCACTCAAGCACAAGTGTTTAGGCTTTCCATCAATCAACAACCAACATAAGTCTCAATCTTTGCACTTCATCTCATGACATACTGTCAAAAACACACAAACTGAGGCCGAAGGACTTTACTAGGCTTGTAATGAGGCTGGGTTGCAAATAAATCATGGTTTTTCTAGGATGCAAAAGCTTAAGTTCTAGGAGAGCATTCATCCTTAGATAAACTCTTTCCTTTTTATTTCCAACTTCAATTACATACCTTAAAGCACTTAGCTTCACTTTTTCATTAGATAACAACACACACATTTTGTTGGACAAATGGCCTCAGTTATCTTAAGAAGAGGTGAATTAATTTTCACTAACAAAATTTTAACCCCCTTGTAAATGATAGGCTCAAAATGCAGAAGAAGAAGCAACAATCAATTTAATAATGTTCTTTAAACATGCAAGACAAAATCGATTGCCATAATAAATGAGATAAGGGAAGAGAGAAATGCAAACTCGATTTATACTGGTTTGGCCACTTCCCGTGCCTACGTCCAGTCCTCAAGCAACCAACTTAAGATTTTCCACTCTCTTTGTAAAAATCCATTTACAAAGTCTGAACCACACAGGGACAACCCTTCCCTTGTGTTCAGGAATTCTTACAACTTAAGAGACTCTCGGTCCCTTAATCAATCTCTTTGAATAAGAAGGAGAAGAAAAATTCTCTCTTTAAAAGAAAGATATTACAATTGAAGTTCATGGATGAACTCTTAATGGATTTTGCAAGTGTTTGCCCAAGAGTTGTTGAGATAGCATTTGGCAATGAAGTTCTCTTGAAATATCTCTCTCATGCTTTTTGAAGTCGGACATACACATATATATAGGCCCTTCATGCCTTTTCAAAATGGTTTGAAGAGATGTGTTTTTTCAAAAAGCTTTTTCTAAATTTTTTCATTGGTAATCGATTACAGGTTTCTGATAATCGATTACATAGTTATATTTTGAAGGGTCATGACTTTTGAACTTGAATTTCAAGAGTTCCATTGCTGGTAATCGATTACAAACATCTAGTAATCGATTACAGGTTCAAAAATCAAATTCAAAACCCTTTTTAATAGCTATTTTTCAAACTTGTCTTCTGGTAATCAATTACACTTCCTGGTAATTGATTACCAGAGCCTTGCATGTGTTGGAAACACTTTGTTTTGAGGCAAGGCTTGATCTTAAAGAAATCTTGAAGTAAGGCATTGTTTGTTGAAGTAATCTTGTATTAATCTTGAAGCAATGCTTATTCTTCGAAGCAAACTTGTTAGATTCTTCTTTGGCATCATCAAAATCATGTATACATACATTCACATTCTCCCCCTTTTTGATGATGACAATCATTATCAAGTGATTTCTTTTTGACATCATCAAAACATGCATGATTCATATTCTCCCCTTTTTTGATGATATCAAGCAAATTCTTTTTGACATCATCAAAACCTACATGATTTAATTCTCCCCCTTTTTGATGATGACACCCACCTGTAGGTTAGGTGCAACAACAAAAAATATCTATTTGTATATAGTTTACTCCCCCTTGGTTTTGCAATGATTGCTTATATGAGATAGTTGAAGATTTCATAGATTTCATATATAAAAAGCCGTCTCATAAAGAATAGATGATTTCCCTTACTCTCTTATCTTTTATCTATCTCTCCCCCTTTATCAACATTAAAAAAAATCATGAGCAAAGAGGAGAAAACCATTCAAAAGTATTACCACTTGTTGCAATGTATGAGAGTCAAGTGATACCAAAAGGCATTAAAACAAACTATTTTGCATCCACAAAAGTATAAAACAATCAAAATATATAATAATAAAAAAAATTATCAAAAGTTATCAATAATCAACATAAACTTCAAACACAATCATCAAAATCAATCATAAAAGACAATCATAACTCTCAAACACAATCATCATAGACAATAAAAAACTCAATCAGAAACAATCATAAAAAACAATCAAAACTTAAGCAAGAACAATCATAAAAAACAATCATCAAAGACAAAAACTCAAGCAGAAAACAAGCATCAAAACTCAATCAAAGGTTAACAATCTTAGGCAAAAATAATCAAAAGTAGTCAATCAAAGACAAGTGACCTTTTTGGTATCATTTTATACCACTTGTTGGGCTTGTTGATCAGGTGGCCTTTGTTTGTTGTCTCCATAGATCACATATTCACTATCTTTGGGAGAAATATGAATACAATTTGATGCATCTCCCGCCATGTGTTTGGAGCAACTGCTATCAATGTATCAACTTTGCTCTTCTCCGCTTTCATATTCTTTCAACATGAGACCCAGATTTATGATTTTATTTTCTGAATCACTTGAAGAATTTATGTCATTATCTTCCCAAGTGATGTATGCTTTCTTTTCTTTCTTTTCTTTGAAATTCCTCTTGTCAGATTTTTCCATTCTTCTTTTAAAGACAGGACAATTGAATCTCATGTGCCTAGGTTGATCTCATTCATAGCATTTTAGGGCTAAGGAGGAATCTTCTTCTTTCTTCTTTGGATTGATGTTTGATTTCCTTTGATTTCTTTTGTTTCTCAGAAATTTATTGAACCTCTTCACAAAAAATCTGAAATCATCATCTTCTTCTTCTCTAGGTTTTTCTATGGTTGCATTTCTTACTACCATTGAAGGAATGAAGGGACCAATTTCAATGGCTTCCCATATATTTAAATCTAATGCTTCTATAAAGATCTGCTTTCGGGTTTTCTAATAGTGATAACCCTCGCCATTGAACATAAGACGCCTATTAATAGAATTTCCCTCAAGAAATGGAAAGTTAGATGAGGCCATAATTATTCTTCAAGTTTTTAAACTTTTACACAAGAACCCTACTTTGATACCATTTATTGGACAAATGGCCTCAGTTATCTTATGAAGGGGTGAATTAACTTTCACTAACAAACTTTTAACCCCCTTCTAAATGATAGGATCAAAATGCAGAAGAAGAAGTAGCAATCAATTTAATAACGTTCTTTAAACATGCAAAAAAAAATTGATTACAATAATAAATTAGATAAGGGAAGAGAGAAATGCAAACTCGATTTATACTGGTTTGGCCACTTCCCGTGCCTACGTCCAGTCCTCAAGCAACCCACTTGAGATTTTCCACTCTTTGTAAAAATCCTTTTACAAAGTCTGAACCACACAGGGACAACCCTTCCCTTGTGTTCAGGAATTCTTACAACTTAAGAGATCCTCGGTCCCTTAATCAATCTCTTTAAATAAGAAGAAGAAGAAGAATTATCTCTTTAAAAGAAGGATATTACAATTGAAGTTCATGGATGAACTCTTAATAGATTTTGCAAGTGTTTTCCCAAGAGTTGTTAAGAGAGCATTTGGCAATGAAGTTCTCTTGGAATATCTCTCTCATGCTTTTTGAAGTCAGACACACATATATATATAGGCCCTTCGTGCCTTTTCAAAATGGTTTGAAGAGATGTGTCTTTTCAAAAATATTTTTCTGAATTTTTTCACTAGTAATCGATTAAATGTTTCTGGTAATCGATTACACAGTTATATTTTGAAGGGTAATGACTTTTGAACTTGAATTTCAAGAGTTCCATTGCTGGTAATCGATTACAAACATTTGGTAATCGATTACAGATTCAAAAATGAAATTCAAAACCATTTTTAACAGCTATTTTTCAAACTTGTCTTCTGGTAATCGATTACCAAAGCCTTGCATGTCTTAGAAACACTTTTTTTAAGGCAAGACTTGATCTTAAAGAAATCTTGAAGTAAGGCTTTGTTTGTTGAAGCGATCTTGTATTAATCTTGAAGCAATGCTTATCCTTTGAAGCAACCTTGTTAGATTCTTCTTTGGCATCATCAAAATCATGTAAACATGCATTCACACATTTTTCTTTTTAATACTTATAGTTTTTTTTTAACACATAAAAACAACAGCTCTTTACTTGCTGCTTATTTTTGTTGTGTGTACTGTTATTTTCTTACCATTAAAAGCTATCACCCAATAAACTCCCCCAAATTTGGGACAAATTTGCTTTGAACCATAATGCTCTCCTACAAACTAAGACAAGGTAGACGAAGATATAATCCCTAGGCTCAAGGTTCAATCAAATAATTAGATATAATCCTATGGGTGCAAAGGATATGACATTCACTACAAGGTAAGCTTTTTGGCTAAGTGGCTAATTCACACAAAACATGGCCTTCATCATCTTCAAACTCATGCATTCATTCCATAATCAGAGACTCATGCAAAAATCATTACTTAATGTTAGTCATTCTCTCACAATTCAAGATCACACACTCACCGGGTTATGGTTAATGAGTACCTTCACAATCAAACTGTTAGACTAACTAACATTTTCATTCATGATCCTACTCCATGTTCCTTCTCTTCTAATTACTGCATGCTTATTCAAAACATATGATTTACGTATTCCAATTCACTCAAATCATTCAATTGATCATCTCAAACCAATCAACAAACATAATTTTTCAAAATCAAACGACAAACCACTGGATAATATAAAATGTACTATTCAAACTAGCTTTAAACAAGCTATCATGCATACCAAAAACTAAAATAAAAACTATAAACTAAAATTTAAAAACTGAAACATAAATATAAACCAAATTAAAAGTGTACTAAAAACATAATAATAATAATAAAAGTGTTCAAAAGACAGGAAAGTAGAAGTCCTGTCACTGGTCCTCCAGTGGGTCCTGATCCATGGCCTCATCATCGCTCAAATGTAGCACAGGTGTGCCTACTGGTGATCCCTACGGGGTGTTCAGCTCCAGCACTGGTGTAGATACTGGTGATGCCTATGGGCTGGCCTCCATAATAACTGGATCGGCCTCTGGATCAGTCTCTGGTACAAATGACTCTGGGGGAGTGGCCTCTGAATCATCCTCCTGGGCAGGAGGGGTAATCTCTGGATCTGGCTGAGGCTCTTGAGCTGCGAAGGCCTCACCTCCACCATGAGAAGAAGGCTGGACTCCTGGCCAGGCCACCAGGCCACCTACAAAGAAAACTCCTCCATGCTCATAATTGGCTGATGCTAACCCAAATTATGTAAACTCTGCATCACCAGGATTTGACCCTGGTGAATGCTCTGTAGCATCGCCATCATGAGGTCTATGCTCTGAGCGGAGGGACCGAAATTAGCTGGAACTGGTGGTGTTGAAGGAATAGGAGCTGGTACAATAGAAGGTTGGAGAGCAGCAGAAGATGGACCTTCAGATCCTCTAGCCCTGGCCTTGCGGGTCCTAGAAAGCTGACCGTGGGGTCGTCCAAGTTCTAGTAGTTCTTCTTAATGTAAGCCAAGTTAATGGCTGGGCTGAGGGACTCAAAAGTTAGAGAATCTGAAGTGACTCCTTGGGCGATTCATAAGGAAGTGATAAGGGCAGGAAATCCGAGCCTCTAGGAGTTGGACTAAGCCATGAGAGTGATCTGTCCAAAGATGAGGGATCCAACCTTCATGTCCATCTTCATCACTAATCCATAAACCAACCTTGCCCTGTCCAAATTCAGATCAAATGTATGTGATGTAGGGACAAGGTTGAAATAAGACATGACGCTCCAAGTCTAGGCCAGAGTGGTAAGGTCCTTCCTCAGCAGCTTCCATGACAGGCCCTCAGCATTTAGAACAAATCCCCTACCAGGGATACAAAGTCGGGCAGCCAGCTCCTGAGGGTCTAGTTTGAATTTGCAGAACTTGGAGTAAGCAGGAAGAGTCTCCTCTGGCTCTTAAACAACCAGAGTCTCCAGGAAGGTGTTGAGGGAATCAGCGTCAAACTTAATCAAGTGCCCTATTACCCTAACCTGCTTCGGAGACTTATCCTCCAGGTCATAAAGATACGCATAAAATTCCTTCACGAGAGCCACATCTATGCTCCCCTCCATAAGGTTGGTCAGCATTTTGTGCCAGTTTCTTCTAACCAGCTCTGTCCTGAACTCATCAAACTCTATAACAAAAAGCTTCACATTCCTTTCCGAAAGGATGATCCGGCCAAGAACGTTGTCAGCGTAGCGATTCCAGGCGTCCTCAGAAGTGAATCTGTGAGTATCATAGTGAGGCTGGGGCCTGAAAGCTGTGGCTTTCCTTTTCCTAGAAGCCATCCGCACAAAAGAAACACAGAAACCAAGTTAAAATAGGTTTTATTTGAAATGAAAAGCAAAAAAACAAAATTGAAATTCAGACTGGGCACTTAGCGTGACAGATGTGCTTAGCACGCCTTATGAAAAATTACTCATGCGCTTAGCACGACAGCCACGCGCTTAGCGAGTTGACACAGATAAGAATTTTTCTATAGAATTAGCTTAGCGAGCAGGCTCGTTGAGCCCAATTCCACAACAGAAACCAAATTACGCTTAGCGCGACCACACTACTGGACAAAAATGGCTTAGCAAGCAGGCTCGCTAAGCCCAATTCCAACAATTACAGAAACAGAATAAATTGCGCTTAGCACAATGAGGTGCGCTTAGCGCATGTCGAAACATAAGAAAATCACAAGTGCCTTGGGCTTAGCGAGATGGGCTCGCTTAGCCCAGGCTTATTCAACCAACAGGGCTGAGTGGCTTAGCGAGCAGGCTCGCTTAGCCACGAATACGAAAACACTAAAAAAATTTCTGAGTGTCTGAAACACATTACTCGCTTAGCGCACAACTGCACTTAGCGAGTTCATAAACATTCAAGCATTCATCAGAAAAGATGAACTCGCTTAGTGGGACAGGGCTGGCTTACCGAGTTCATCTGGAACTCCAGATATTCATCAAAAAGTGATGAACTCACTTAGTGCAGTAAGGCACGCTGATGGAAGCTTGCTTGTGGGGCTTCTATGGAGGTTGGATCTTTGAGCTTCAATGAGGTCCTTTAATGGTGATTTCCACCATGGAGATGCAGCGGAAGACAAAGGAGAAGAGGTGAGAGGAGGCGACATCCACTAGGGAATAAGCCATGGAAGAAGGAGCTTCACCACCAAGATGAGCCTTGGATAAGAAGCTTGGAGAGGATGCTTCAATGGAGGAAAAGAAAGAGGGAGAGAAAGAGAGAGGGGGGAGCACAAAATTGAAAGAAGAAAAAGAGAGAGAAGTTGAACTTTGAGTTGTGTCTCACAAGACTCTCATTCATCAAAGTTACAACAAGTGTTACACATTCTTCTATTTATAGACTAGGTAGCTTCCTTGAGAAGCTTTCTTAAGAAAACTTCCTTGAGAAGCTTCTTTGAGAAATCTTCCTTGAGAAGCCAGAGCTTAGCTACACACACCCCTCTAATAACTAAGCTCACCTCCTTGAGAAGCTTCCTTGAGAAGATTCCTAAAGAAGCTAGAGCTTAGCTACACACACCTCTCTAATAGCTAAGCTCACCTCCTTGAGATGAGAAACTAGAGCTTAGCTGCACACCCCCTATAATAGCTAAGCTCACCCCCATTTCAAAAATACATGAAAATACAAAAAAGTCCCTACTACAAAGACTACTCAAAATGCCCTAAAATACAAGGCTAAAATCCTATACTACTAGAATGGCCAAAATACAAGGTGTAAAAGCAAGCTTCATGATGATGAATCAAGTTGGTTCAAGTAGTTTTGATGATGACAAAGATGATGACAAAAAGCCCAAAGAATGATTTCAAGATTGAGTCAACAAGTTCAAGATCAAGATAAAATTCAAGTTTCATGAGAAGAAATCAAGAAGATTCAAGAATCAAGAGAAGTTTGATTTCAAGACTCAAGAGAAGATTAATTCAAGATTTAAGAGAAGAAATCAAGAAGACTTCACAAGGGAAGTATTGAAAAGACTTTTCAAAAAGCAAACATAGCACAGTTTTGTTTTTCAAAAGAGTTTTTCTCAAAATTTTCTAAGTTACCAGAGTTTTTACTCTCTGATAATCGATTACCAATTTCCTGTAATCGATTACCAGTAGCAAAGTTTGATTTCAAAAGCTTTTAACTGAATTTGCAATGTTCCAATTGATTTCAAAATGGTGTAATCGATTATAAGATATTGGTAATCGATTACCAGTGCATCTAAATGTTGAAATTCAAAATAAATTGTGAAGAGTCATATATTTTCATAAAATGCTTTGTGTAATCGATTACATGGTTTTGGTAATCGATTACCAGTGATAAGTTTTGAATAAAAATCAAAAGATGTAACTCTTCCAATGGTTTTCAGATTTTCTCAAGGTCATAACTCTTCCAATGGTTTTCTTGACCAGACATGAAGAATCTATAAAAGCAAGACCTTGACTTGCTTTTCAATTAAATTTTCCAATTAACTTTTGAACATCTCTTTGAACTTCTACTTCTTCTTCTTCCTTTGCCAAATAGCTTTCAAAGTTTTCTGGTTTCTAAACCTTGTTCTTTCACAGAAAACAAAAGTGTGCTATTCATCTTTTTCATTCTCTTCTCCCTTTGCCAAAAAGAATTCGCCAAGGACTAACCACCTGAATTCTTATTGTGTCTCTCTTCCCCTTTTTCCAAAAGAACGAAGGACTAACCACCTGAATTCTTTTGTGTCTCTCTTCTCCCTTTGCCAAAAAGAATTCACCAAGGACTAACTGCCTGAATTCTTTTTGTGTCTCTCTTCTCCCTTTTCCAAAAGAACAAAGGACTAACTGCCTGAATTCTTTTGAGTCTCCCTTCTCCCTTTTCAAAGAATTCAAAATGACACAGTTTGAGAATTCTTTTGATTCTTCCCTTTCCCTTAAACAAAAGATTTCAAAGGACTAACCGCTTGAGATATCTTTTGTTTCCCCTTCACAAAGTTTCAAAGGACTAACCGCCTGAGAACTTTGTCTTAACACATTGGAGGGTACATCCTTTGTGGTACAAGTAGAGGGTACATCTACTTGGGTTGTTGTAACTGAGAACAAGAGAGGGTACATCTCTTGTGGATCAGTTCAAGTGGAGGGTACATCCACTTGGTTGTTCAAAGAGAACAAGGGAGGGTACATCCCTTGTGGATCTTTGCTTGTAAAGGATTTGACAAGGTTGAAAGAAATCTCAAGGACCGGAGGTCACTTGGGGGCTAGATGTAGGCACGGGTTGTTGCCGAACCAGTATAAATTCTTGTGTTTGTCTTCTTCTTCCCTACACTCTTTAATTTCCGCTGTGCACTTTAATTATCGCTTTTACTTTTGGTTAAGTTTCTATTTCTATTCTTTACTTTCTTAACATTATAGTAAAAGCCTAATTGAATCTAGTAACATTAAGAAGGATAGATTTTTAATTAGTCAAGGTACATTAATAATTAATTCAACCCCCCCTTCTTAATTATTCTGAGGCCACTTGATCCAACACAAGGCCCAAAAGAAGGAAAAACCTATTCTAATATTTACAAAAAAAAAAGTGGATCTAACCTTGACTCATGGGCTAAAAAATCTACCCTAAGGTTCATGAGAACCCTAGGGAATTCTTTAGTAGCTCTAGCCCTCTCCTCTTGGAGTCTTCTATCCAATACCCTTAGGGGGTAGGATTGCATCATCCCCTCCACCTTGGAAAGGATTTGACCTCAAATCCTGAGGTTCTTCATACTCCGGGCTCCTTCCCTCGACACCTGTAAAACGAATAAAAATATATGTATTAGTGGTGTTGGGTATGTTAGAGTAGGGTAAGGTCTGAAAACCCCTTTCATGGACATCTTCCCATGAGGGAACATGGTTCCTCAACAACTCAATGAGTGGTGCTACAAGTATAGAAAAATATGGGACAAACCTTTTGTAAAAGTTTGTTAAGTCATGGTAGCCCCAGATTTCCCTTATACTTGGTGGAGTGGGCCAATCAAGAATGACCTTTATTCTCTTAGGTTTCATGGGAACCCCTTGATCACTATTTGAAAAATTAAGAAAAGTAACGCAATAAAACATACCTTTTTCTGTATTTTCATATTGATTATTCCTACCAAAAAGTATGACAAACATAAGGTGTCCCATATGAGTACCTAAGTTTGTATTGAAACTAAAAATAAGAACAAACATGCCTAATGGGTCCCTATGTACACACACCATGAAAATGTTAGGTGCACGAGTAATTTTACAAAAGAGGGTTGCACCACTCAAAACATTCATCATACCACCTATTTTAGGGACTTGGTGCCTAATAATACCTATTTTGGGCACTAACAAAGCACAAGGATTTAAGCTCTTGCGAACCAAACCCTCATCCAACAACTTCTTTACATGAGGAATAAACTTAAGTCCAAGAGGTGTGGCAATGCTAGCAAGTGTCTTTTTACAAAAGAGAAAATGTGGAGGTTTTCTAAGAGGGAAAGTTTCTTTAATGTTTGTCTTTATTGTAAAATGAGTTTCCTTCTTAGCTAACCTCTTGGAGGAGACACTTACCTCCTTACACTTCTCTTTAACCACTAATGGTTGTCCTTCTTCTTGAGGGTAGATTTCTTCACTAGATTCTTCCCCTTTTGCTTTTTCACTTTCACTAGAGGAAGGTGAAGTAGTAGCCTTATCTCGGCTACTATAAATGTCTTGGCCCCTCATAATCGTGGTTTTTGTGGTGGGGCATTGAGAAGTAATGTGTCCTCTTCCAAGACATTTAAAGCACTTTATAGAGCTAGTTTTCTCTTGCATACTAGCCTTAGGGGCTTGCTTTTCTATTGTCTTACCCTTATCATCTTTGGGCTTAGAAGGTGTCACCCCTAAGATGCCTTGACCTTGGTCTTTCTTTGGATAAGAGTGAGAGCCATAAGATTTTTATGTAGACTTCTTTTTAAGTTGTTGCTCTACCCTTATTTCCCAAACTAAGTTAGCCTTTACATTGTCCTTCCCATGGAAGTATCAGAGGTTAATGTTAGCCTCTTGAGGCTTTCTTTCCTTTTCTCTTCTATGGGAGTGAGGTCTAAGATGTGACCTATGCCTTCCTTCGTAATAGTCACAAAGTTCTTCACTTAGGCTATGAGGCATGTTTTTCTCTTTTCATTTCTTTCATTATTTTTCTTCTTTCATCCTCTCTTATTTTCTTTTTTTCATCTTGACTTATTTCTTCCACTTTTTTTTTCCTTTTTCTTTTCTCTCTTGTTTTTCTTTCCATAACTTGAGGGAACTCAACTCATCTAAGATTCTAGATAAAGGGTCTTTATGACTAGTACCCTCGCCATTAAAACTAGATGAATGATGACTCATGTTGGTTCCTAAGTTGTGGTTCTTTCTTGTTGGAGGTTAGAAAACAAAAGGTAAAAGAAACTATGGTTGAAACTAGCCAAAATAAACACTAAAAGAGGTGTGAAAGATAAGGTAAAAACTAATTGGTAAAAGGTAAGCTATCTAGGCGGTTTGACAATGGAAGGTCAAGGAAATAAGCTATGAAAGTAAGCAAGAAATGTAAACTAGGCGAATCCTAAGAGTGTTTAGATGACCACATTCAAGGTTCCCAACAAAACACTCACTATCCTAAGGAAAAAGTGCCTAAAATTATTACACACAAATGGAAGTTTTGTAACCTATTGGAGGCTCCCGACACACTTCCAATGAAAGGCCTTTTTGTTACAAAACTTGAAAGCAATGAAGGTAAGTAAATTGCAAATTACAAAATTACAAAACGGTCCTCAATTTTGGTGGTTTTTCTCTCTTTGGTGATTCACTCAATTTGGAGTTCTTCTTAGTCCAATAGCTCTTAAGGTGGTTGGCCCCTTTCTTCTTGACTCAAACTCTTCAAGGGATGGCACCAATCCTCCTTCCAATTCCCTATATGGCAACCCACAAACAAGGAAACAAAGAGACAAGCAATAACCAAAGACCAAAAAAAATAAAATGAAAGCTAAACTAATGGAGTTTTAACAAGAAAATTTTTCAAGGATTACTCAACAATTAAAGCAATGAAAAGGACATAGAAGCAAGCTAAGACTCAAAGAGAAACTTAGAATGGCTCTAGAGTAGAGTAAAAAAACTATATAAAAAAAGACTCAACAAACCTCTAGCTTTGACACTTGTTTTCACAATAATTTTCAATAGAAATTTCGGAACTAAGATTGGTATAACATAGGCACCAATTATAGAATAAATTTTGAGCCAAAATAACAAGCACACTTCCCTTTCACTTTTTTTTCCTGGATACTGATTTTTCTGCCAACTTGTGTGATTTTTAGTATTTTTTTTTCCTTTTATCCAAATTACTTGGTTCTTTTTTTATAACTTTTTTCCAGATGTCTAGCAAATTCAGTAAAAAATTTAGCTCAAAATTCAAAGTAACCAATTCTCAGTAATTCTTACAACTTTGTATGTCCAAGCTGCCAGCACCAGTGATTTTTTTTAAGCATGGTTTATTGATTGCTTTAGGCTTACTTTCAACCTTCCTATGTATGTTGAACTCACTAGGATTGTTTACCACAGTTTTAGAAGTTCAATATTCACTTAGGATCACCATTTCAGCCAGCAATTCAATCACCGCAACTCAAATTCACAATAGATACAATCATAAGGAAACCTAAAAGTTCAAGAAAAGGTTCACAATCAAAGACTCTCTAAGAATTTTGCATGAACATGTTAAGGACAAATTAACATGAAAGATTTGACTCAAATCAAATAATAGGCAAGGAGAATTTCATACACTCATGAGCAAATGAGTTAGACAAAGAAACAAGAAAAATAAAATTCAGCACAACATAAGAAATCTTATGTGACAAGTTTCATGACTAGACATGACTTCTATGACAAAACTACAATAGGTGAACAGGTCACTCTAGATTTTTGAGGTTTTCTTCTACTTTAATATTTTCGTAAGAATTTTATGGTTTAGGTTTCAGCCACAAAAAATAACAAGACAAAACTCAAAGGAACCTAAACTCAACACAATTCATGGTTCAAGAACAAGAACAAGAAATTTGAACCATAGAAAATCAAATCTAGCTTCTATAGCAAGTTTAATCGGTGGAAACTCTAAAGAATCATGTTAAAAACATTTATCACAAGACATGTAAGGAGATACATGGAGAAAAAAATGAAGAAACAACAATGGAAGAGAAGGTAAAGCAAAAAATTAATGGAGGTTTAAGGAGCACCTACTTGAAGCTCTTGTGCTCTGATTACCACTTGATGGAAGCTTGCTTGTGGGGCTTCTATGGAGGTTGAATCTTTGAGCTTCAATGAGGTCCTTTAATGGTGATTTTCCACCATGGAGATGCAGCGGAAGACAAAGGAGAAGAGGTGAGAGGAGGCGCCATCCACTAGGGAATAAGCCATGGAAGAAGGAGCTTCACCACCATGATGAGCCTTGGATAAGAAGCTTGGAGAGGATGCTTCAATGGAGGAAAAGAAAGAGGGAGAGAAAGAGAGAGGGGGGAGCACAAAATTGAAAGAAGAAAAAGAGAGAGAAGTTGAACTTTGAGTTGTGTCTCACAAGACTCTCATTCATCAAAGTTACAACAAGTGTTACACATTCTTCTATTTATAGACTAGGTAGCTTCCTTGAAAAGCTTTCTTGAGAAAACTTCCTTGAGAAGCTTCTTTGAGAAAACTTCCTTGAGAAGCCAGAGCTTAGCTACCCACACCCCTCTAATAACTAAGGTCACCTCCTTGAGAAGCTTCCTTGAGAAGATTCCTGAAGAAGCTAGAGCTTAGCTACACACACCTCTCTAATAGCTAAGCTCACCTCCTTGAGATGAGAAGCTAAAGCTTAGCTACACACCCCCTATAATAGTTAAGCTCACCCCCATTCCAAAAATACATGAAAATACAAAAAAAAAGTCCCTACTACAAAGACTACTCAAAATGCCCTGAAATACAAGGCTAAAATCCTATACTACTAGAATGGCCAAAATACAAGGCCCAAAAGAAGGAAAAACCTATTCTAATATTTACAAAAAAAGAGTGGATCCAACCTTGACCCATGGGCTCAAAAATCTACCCAAAGGTTCATGAGAACCCTAGGGCATTCTTTAGTAGCTCTAGCCCAATCCTCTTGGAGTCTTCTATCCAATACCCTTGGGGGGTAGGATTGCATCATGCACTTAACGCGTTCATCGCGATTTCCAGAAAAATTGGGGCTTTTTCAGCCCTTCAACTTAGGCCTCTATTAGTGTTGTATCAAGTGGCCTCAGAATAATTAAGAAGGGGGGTTGAATTAATTATGAACATGTCTTGACTAATTAAAAATTTATCCTTCTTAATGTTACTAGATTCAATTAGGCTTTACTACTAAGTTATTAGAAAGAAAAGAACAGAAACAATAACTTAGACACAAGTAAAGCGGAAATAAAAAGTACACAACGGAAAAGTAAAGAGTGTAGGGAAGAAGGAAGCAAATCCAAGATTTATACTGGTTCGGCCACAACCCGTGCCTACGTCGAATCCCCAAGCAACCACCGATTCTTGAGATTTCCAGTAACCTTGTAAAATCCTTTACAAGCAAAAAGGGATGTACCCTCCCTTGTTCTCTTTGAACAACCAAGTGGATGTACGCTCCACTTGAACTGATCCACAAGAGATGGACCCTCTCTTGTTCTCAGTATTACAACCCAAGTAGATGTACGCTCTACTTGTACCACAAAGGATGTACGCTCCAATGTGTTAAGACAAATAATTCTTAGGCAGTTAGTCCCTTGAATATTTGTAAGGGGAAACAAAAGATATCTAAGGCAGCTAGTCCTTTGAAATCTTTTGTTCAAAGGGAAGAGGAAGAATCAAAAGAATTCTCAAGCGGTTAGTCCTTTGAATCTTTTGGCAAGAGATTTTTGCAGAGAAAAACAATGGGCAATGGTTAGAAAACATTTGAAAGAGATATGTGTTTTTGGATTGATTCTCCTTGATTACTTTTAAAATGCGTGCCAAGGTCTTGCTTTTATAGACTCTTCATGTCTGGTTAAAAAACTATTGGAAGAGTTATGACTTTTGAGAAAATCATGTTAAGAGTTATAAATTTTAACTTTTTCTACAAAACTATTCACTAGTAATCGATTACACAATGTATTTTATGAAACGTTGTGACTCTTCACAATTGGATTTGAATTCCAATGTTTAGATTCACTTGTAATCGATTTGGAACATTACAAATCATTTGAAAACATTTTGAAAACCAAACTGGTCACTGGTGTCGCAACCTACCCTTCGGCGGGAGGGCGACGCGTGACTCGCGGGATGCGTGTTCCACGAAAGGAATACGCGCGGAGTCGCCACCAACGTTTATTTGAGGAAAACGTCGGAAAAACCGGAAAAGACGAGATCTACGAACTTTTTAGTGAAAGGTTCGGGAGTTGTATTTACGCACGGGGAAGGTATTAGCACCCCACACGCCCGTCCCAAGGGACGACAGCCTTTAATCGAATGTGCAAACATGACTTTGATTTTTATGTTCCCTTTTATGTTCTTATATCCTTTATACCCTTTTTATATATTTTTCTTTTTTGTGGTCGACAAGGGTGTTTCCCTTTGCTCCTACGTATTCCTCAATTTGCGATGAGGAAATCAGACCTACGTAGTTCTTTCGGAACAAAGTGTTTGGTTAAGTTGTTTTTGTCTTTTTTGCAAAATATGTTTTTTTTGAACAAAAGGTCATTTAAGGTGTTGGACCATTAAACGGTCTTTTGATTTTGAAAGGGGAGAAACGTTAAGGCATTGGACCATTAACGATCTCTTGTTTTTGAAAGGGGAGAAACGTTAAGGCATTGGACCATTAACGATCTCTTATTTTTGAAAGGGGAGAAACGTTAAGGCATCGGACCATTAACGATCTCTTGGGGTGGTCGACAAAAGCGGGGCTTTTGCTCCTACGTATCCTCAATGAGGAACTCAGACCTACGTAGTTCTTTCTTTATCAAGTGATTCTTTTTTGCTTTAAGAGGTGATCATTTTAAGGCGTTGGACCTTAAAAATGATCCATTTTACTTAGTGAGAAAATGAAAATGACAAAATTCAAAAGCCTATTTTTATGGACGAGCTTGACTAGGCGAATTGATTTTAGCCTTTAGTTTCACTTTAGTTATTAATCAATTCGATTAAGAATGAGAAATCCCAAAGAGAAAACGTCCGATTGATTTTCCGCTTTATTTTACTAAAAGATGTCTTTTTTGATTATTATATTATTTTTTACCTCTTTTTTGATTTCCAACGTGGTTACGGCACGACCGAACGGTCAGAATTGATTTTAACCAAAGTTAATGGATAATACAATTCAAACGTTCGGTGGAAATTTATTTTATTTTTAAGTTTAAGCGAGAAACGACTTAAGTAAAATGGCTTAAGCACGTCAACAGGGGGTATAAAAAGTAAACAAAACGAGAAAAAAATGCACTAAACACAATGTGGACCTCTATGGGTGCATAGAATGAATCGAAAAGCTTGGTTCGAGGTACTTACCCGTTGAAGATCGAAGAACGATGAAGAACGAATGAAGAACGTCGAAGAACGGTTGAAACCTTTGCGGGATTCCTCACGGAAAACGTTACGGAAACGTTTCGGAAGCGCCTCGGCTTAGATTTTCTTCACGGAAACAATTTTTCCAAGCAAATTCGAAAGAGAGAGAAGTGCCTAAGGGGCTGGACCATTTCCTTCTTGCTTTCCTCCCCTATTTATAGCAAAATAGGGGAGGTGGTTGCCGCCCAGCTCGCCCAGGCGAGCAGGGTTGCTTCCTCCAGAAGCAACCGCCTTCTGGAGGAATCTTCTGGAGGGCCCAAGTGGGCCTGGGTGCTATTTGCACCCCCATTTTTACTAAGTACACCCCCCTCTGCTGTTTTTTGGTGATTCTTTTTTCGTAAAGTTACGGAAACTTACGAATTTCGTAACGATACTTGTTTTCTTTCCGTAATGTTACGGAACCTTGCGGATTACATAATCATCCCCTTTTTGACTTACGGAATGTTACGGAACCTCACTTAATTATGCAACGATGCTTCCATTTGATTTCCGATGTGTCACGGAAACTTACGGATTGTGCATCAATATTTTTTTGGTTTTTTTCGGCATGTCCTGGAATTTCACAAATTGCCTAATGATGGGTGCCAAGCACCTCACGAGGACCAAAGAATGGTCGCACGTCATCGAGCAAAGGTCCCCGGACGAAATTAGGGTATGACAACTGGTAATCGATTACTGATAACAGGTAATCGATTACCAGAGAGTAATCACTCTGGTAACTTAAAAAATTTGAGAAAATTCTTTTGTATAACAAAACTGTGCTATTTTGTTTTTGAAAAAATCTTTTAATACTTATCCTATATGAAGTCTTGACTTATTGCTTCTTGATTTCTTCTCTTGAATCTTGAATCTTGGATTAGATTCTTGATGCTTGATCTTGAAGTCTTGAATCAATCACTTGGTCTTTTGGCATCGTCAAAATTGCTAGGTTCATCATCATGAAGCTTGCTTCTACAATTAGGCCATCAAATCCTAACCAGAACAACATACATTGTATGAAAATATAATTCCTAACACTATTTTAACTATCAACTATCCTAGCATCATGCAATCAGAACAAAAATCAAAGCTTTAAAGTAATAAACTAAGTTGACTAACCTAAGGCTTAAAAAAAAAAAATAAAAAATAAAAACAAGGTTAAAGGAAGCTTACTTGGTGTTGACCCTCTTCCACATTTCCTTTTTCCAAAATTTGTAATTACTCTTTTTATGCGGAAGCGGTTTACCGGAAAGTGCCTCGGATCGCCAAGTAAATAATTAAAACGGAATGATCCGAGTGTCAAACACAGGGAACTTATTCCTTTGGCAAAGCTTTGTTCAACAATCATGCATTTTGTTGACAGAAAATAATAATTGTGAATTGAAGTAAAAGTATGATATATCCTAATTGAAAAGCAGTAAACGTGAGCAAATAAGTGTGAAAACAGTGATCTAAAAGCATTGGGTCTTCCTATTGAACAAGTTGATGCAATTAAAGATGTTTCTCTAATTAAGAATGTTTTTGTGTTCTATGTTGAAGGCTCAAATACTAAACCTCGATGTCTCGCAAGTTTAGACTAATTTAAACTAAACTTCGTTCTCAGATCCCTCTTATTGAACTAGGCTTAATTTAAACAACATTATAATCACTTGACCATTTTGGAGTGACGACAATGGATCCTTTTGATGTTTAATCAATCCATTGAAATCCTAGGGTTTGTCCCCCCCCTTTTTTTGTTTAAAAACATCGACGGGTGAGAACTTTTGGTCTGCCCCTAGGTTCGCTTGAGGCTCATGCACAGTGCCCCTCATTGTCCCAGTGTAAGGCTTTGAGGTACCAATTGTTGTCTTTCATCATGACCTTGTAGTAGGGAACCTATTAGGTGAGAACTTCTAATCTGCCCTAGGTTCGCTTGAGGTTTATGCATGGTTCCTTTCATTGCCCCAGTGTAGGGCTCTGAGGTATGCATCGTTGTTTTGTTTTCACAACCTTGTAGCAAGGAAGAATGAAAGAGGCGGTTGATTCTCGCAAAAAGAATTTTTCAAGGACAAGAAATAGTTGAAAGATTTTTTCAGTTGACGGATTAAGTCAAATGACTCCTATTCTTGATAACTCACTTCTCTCTAAAAAAGAGAAACTTTCCGGAATGATAAAATGAGGTCACATGAACGTCTATATTTTACTTGAAAACACAGTCAATCAAATACTTTTTTCCTTTTCTTTTTGAACTTTTCTACTTTACTCGTTGTTTACGGCATCCTCACCAAATGTGTAGCACAAGTAATTTCTGATTGAACGGTCTTGGAAGTCAACACTCATAAGCGCAGGTCGCTTGAGCAAACAAACCAATGGCTTGTACCCATATTCCAGTGGAAGCAAAGATGTAATTACGAGAGGATGAGGGACAAAGATGTCAAATTTATCCCTTTTATTTAGCATTGTAACTGTGGTTTACAATAATGGCATAAACTTGAAAATCCTAATGAGTCATTAGAGACATCTAACAACAGCTTTCAAAATTGCCCCATGTGTGGTGTCACTTGTCAATGTTAGGATTCGCAAGCGATTCTCCTCAAATTTCAGCTAGCCCGCATCAATTAGACTTTGCACCTTACGCTTCGAGGTCATACAATGCTCAATGGAATGTCCCAGAACTCCTCCATGATATGCATGTTGCGTTCGAGTCGTATGCTCAGAAAAATGGAGGTTGAGGAACCCTGGCAGGGGTTATGGCTACCACTTCATTATCAAGTAGATATGGGAGCAAGTTAGCATATGACACCGGAATTTGGGGTGAATCCTATAGGCTTTTTGCTACCAAATTCCTTTTTGGTTGGTGTTTTGGCATCGGATGTGCGGCGGGAAGGCTTTTTGGTTGATTTAGGGATGGCCTTTGTGGATGACTAGGTGGTGGGTAATGAGAAGTGCTGATATTGGCTGAGTAATGACATTGTTGGGCTGATGGGAAATTTGGCCATGTAGGAATGGTAGCCTCAACATGGGTTCCTTCCTCATTTCATTTGCCCTAGTTTTCTCATTCATCAAAGCACGATGATCAAATTTGACTCTTTTCAGACCCGCTTCGATCCTTTTGCCAGTGAAGACCAAATCTGCATAGCTTGAAGGTGCGTACCCCACCATTTTTTCATAGTAAAACACTGGTAATGTGTCTACTATTATTGTGATCATCTCTTTCTCTGTCATTGGAGGTGCCACTGGAGCTCTTGTTCGGGTGTGAAACATTAAACAGGACGACGATAACAGCCGCG